>NC_048228.1:47020349-47154040 GCF_002007445.2 Ailuropoda melanoleuca | reverse complement strand
TTATGGATTCTCTCAAAGAACCAGCTTCTAGTCCTGTTGATTTGCTCTACTGTACTTCTGGATTCTAATTCTTTTATTTCTGCTCTAATTTTGGTCAACTGCTTCCTCATGAGTGGATTAGGCCTGTGCCTCTGTTGCTGTTCCAGCTTCTTAAGGTGAGAATATAAAAATATAAATACTGCATTTTAGATTTTTCTATTCTTTTGAGTGAGGCTTGGATGGCTATGTATTTCCCCCTTAGGACTGCCTTTGCAGTATCCCATAGGTTTTGGACCGTTGTGTATTCATTCTCGTTGGTCTCCATAAATTGTTTAATTTGTTTTTTGATTTCCTGGTTTATCGAGTCATTCTTGAGCAGGATGGTTCTTAGCCTCCAAGTGTTTGAGTTTCTTCCAGGTTTTTCCTTGTGGTTGAGTTCCAATTTCAGAGCGTTGTGGTCTGAGAATATGCAGGGGATAATTTCAATCTTTTGGTATTGGCTGAGACCTGTTTTGTGTCCCAGAGCATGATCTATTCTTGAGAATGTTCCATGGGCATTTGAATAGAATGAGTATTCTTTGGTTCTGGGGTGTAGTGTTCTATATATATCTATGAGGTCCAACTCGTCGAGTATGGCATTCAAAGCCTTTGATTCTTTGCTTAGTTTTTGCCAGGGTGTTCTGTCTATTTCTGATAGTGGGGTGTTGAGGTCCCCTACTATTACTGTGTTTTTATCTATATGTCTCTTTATTCTCGTTAAGAGTTGGCTTGTGTATCTCGCTGCTCCCCTGTTGGGGGCATATATATTAATAATTGTCATATCCACTTGTTGAATACTTCCTTTAAGAATAATATAGTGCCCTTCTGTATCTCTCTCTATGGCCTCTAGTTTAAAATCCAGTCTATCTGATATGAGAATTGCTACTCCAGCTTTCTTTTGAGGTCCATTTGCGTGGAAGATGGTACTCCATCCCCTTACTCTAAGTCTGAATGCATCTTTGGGTTCAAAATGAGTCTCTTGTAGACAGCAAATGGATGGGTCATGTCTTTTTATCCAATCTGCAACCCTGTGGCGTTTTATGGGAGAGTTTAAGCCATTTAGATTGATAGAGATTATTGACAAGATATGATTTTAATGATGCCATGTTGCCAGTAAAGTCTTTGTTTGTATCAGTTGTGACTTTCTGCTCTGTATCACTGTTGGGGCCTTTTTACCTTTATAGAACCCCCCTTAATATCTCCTGTAGGGCTGGTTTCGTGGTTATGAAATTGGCTAATGACTGGCAATTCTGGAACGTCTTTATTTCTCCATCGATTCTGAATGACAACCTTGCTGGATAAAGGATCCTTGGCTGCATGTTTTTCTCTGAAAGAGCTTTAAAAATGCCCCCCCAAGCCTTTCTCTCATTCCAGGTCTCTGTAGACAGGTCTGACGTAATTCTGATACCTTTGCCTTGGTACGTGAGAAATTTCTTTGCCCTGGACGCTTTCAATACTGTATCCTTGGATCTAATATTTGCGAATTGCACTATGATGGTGACGTGGCGTAGGTTTGTCATGGTTGAGCTTGGGTGGGGTCCTCTCTGCCCAAATTATTGACTGGGACCCAGGCCATGTGCCCTTGTTTTACAGAGATCTTAGGCCACCCCATACGTCTTTAATTTCTTTTTCTTGCCTTATTAAATGGCTTGGACTGCCAGAATGATGTTCAATCATAATGATGAAAGTAGACATTGATTTCTTTTTCCAATCATAGGAAACGTCTGAGTGCAGCTCTTTCTGCCCACGGGTCCTGCCCCCATGCTTTAATAAAACTACCAAAAACACCTCAAGTATTCTTTCTTGACTGTTCACTCTGGGACCCCACCCCACATCAAATCACATCATTTTGGTGCCCAACCTGTGGACTGAGTCTTCTCATCTGGACTCTGAGACTCTGAAAACTTGGTAGCCAATGTGCCAGCTAACATGCCTTCTTAGTCCTGTGGACCTGTAGAAGACCTCAAACTTCTCTTCAAATGACAATGAAGAACTGGAGGATGTCACTTGACACATGGAAGCTCTTAATAACACACAATCAAAGCCTTAAATGACACTCAAGATAGCATTTCCCTATTAAATACCAAAATAACACAAAGGGGTAAAGCAGTTTTACAAAATAAATTGGCATTAGATGTTTTAATTGCTGCACAAGGTTGAACATGTGCTATCATAAAAACAGAACGTTGTATATATATTCCAGATTAACACAAAAATGTGACAGGATTGCTAAAAGATATAAATACTGGAACTGGTGCTTTACATGATCTCTCTCTCTCTCCTTTAGTGATTGGTTAAACTCCTGGACTGGAAGAAAATTTTGGTCAACTATCAAAGGCTTTTTTTATTGGGCTTCTTTTTCCTGTAATAATATTAACCTTCTTTTGTTGTCTTTTCCAGTGTCTGGCACCCCCCTGGTGACAAGACTCCTTTACTGCCTTTCGTAACTCCTATTTTTACATTCCTATATATGTAACTCCTATACATACATTCCTATAGAGGTAACTCCTATACAGTATCTCCTATATATATGTGTGTGTGTGTGTATATATATGAATTTATATACATATATACAAGTTCCACAACTGACCAATGTTGACCCATAGGTAGGGACATCTCTATGCCCCTATTCAGCAGGAAGGAGTTACAGAAGACCTTCAACCCTCAAAACCTTAAAGATTTAAGGGTCAAAATTGTTCAGGGGGGAATTATGTGGAGACCAAAGACGAAAGGAAATATAGTTAAAATTAAATTTCTTTACAACTTGCGGCCCATGGACAGATACTTGAGACAGGCAGAAGATGACATTCCTTCAGGAACTCCCAACTGTCTTAAGCTTAATGTTTTGCTAAAGGCAAAAAAACCACCTTAACTTGACAATAGTCAGGCCTCCGGGATCCTTTTGTTAACATACGAAAATCCCTTTGGAAATTTCCTTTATTTCTATCCTTCCCAACTTAAAAATATATAACCAATCACTCTTCGCAATCCCAGTGCAGCTCTTTCTGCCCACAGGTCCTGTCCCTGTGCTTTAACAAAACCATTTTTTTTGTTTTATTTGTGCCGAAAGAAAAGATTGTAGGAAACATTCATTTTATCACCAGCAAGTGCAATGTCAGCTATAGACTGTTTGTAGTTGTTATGAAAAGTTCTCCTCTATTCCCAGCTTGCAGAAAGTTTTTAACAAAAATGTATGTTGAATTTTGTCAGATACTATTTCAGGATCGATTGATACAATCATGTGGGTTTTCCTTTGTGAGGTTGTTAATTTGGTAGATTAAATTGATTAGTTTTCAAATACAAAACCAGCCTTGCATTCCTTAGAAAAACTCCATTTTTCTTTAGTGTCACTTTCATTTTATATATTGCTGGATTCAATTTATTAATGTTTTACTCTAATATTTATTTATGACTATGTTCATGAGGGATATTGATCCATGAAATTTTTTTTTCTCTATTGCCTTTGCCTTGGCTTCATATCTTCATCTCATAAAATGAACTGTGATATATTTCCCTCTTTTCTATTTTCTGGAAGAAATTGTGTAGAATTTCTGTTATGTCTCTTTAAACATTTGGTGTATTCACCAGTTAAGCCATATAAGCATGGAGATTTCTTTTTCAAAGAGACTTTTTTTGTTTTTATTGTTTGTTACAATGAATTCAGCTTCCTTAGTAGTTAAAGGACCATTCAGGATATCCATTCCATCTTGGGTGAGTTTTGGTAGTTTATGGTTGTCACTGAATTGACATTTCATCTAATCTCATGGATTTGTCAAGTTTTTTATAGCACTAGCTTAGTATCCTTTCATTGTCTAGAGTCTGTAGTTATATCTCCTCCTCCACTCCTGATATTAGCAATTTGTGTCTTCTTTTTTCTCTGTCAGTCTTGCTAGAGGCTTCTCAAATTTATCAATCTTTTCAAAGACCCACCTTCTGCTTTCACGGATTATATTTTATGTTTCTTTTAAAAAAATTTTTATTTCTATTCTTATCTTCATTATTTTCTTCTGCTTCTTTTGGGTTTATCTTCCCTTTTCTAGTTTAAAATGGAAGCTTAGATTATTGATTTGAGATATTTCTTCTTTTTTAATACAAGCATATAATGTTATAAATTTCTAAGTACCACTTTAGCTACATTCCACAAATTCTGTTATGTATATTCCTTCATTTCAAAATGTTTTCTAATTTCTCTTAAAATTCCCTATTTGATCCATAGACTGTTTAGACATTTATTTAAATTCTAAGTGTCTGGAAATTTTCTTATTAACTTTCTGATCTCTGTTTCTTACTTTACTATCTTTCTAATATCTGGTTTTTTCTTGGTATGGTCAGAGAACATACTTAAGATTATTCTGTCTATTCTAAATTTGTTAACTTTGTTTTATGTTCCAGGATATGATGTATTTTGATGAGTGTTCATGTGCATGTGGAAAGAAATATTTCTACCGTTGTTTGGTTGAGTATTCCATAAGTTAAAATTCAATGCAGCTGTTTGATGGTGATGTTCTATTGTTCTACAACTTTGTTGATTTTCTTTCTACTCATTCTGCTATTACTATGAGAGGAGTTTTTGGTCTCCAATATAATTGTGTAGTAATTGCCTATTTGTCCTTTCAATTCTGTCAGTTTTGTTTTATGTAATGTAAAGCACCATTATCAGGTGCATACAGATTTAAGATTATTATGAATTATTGGTAATGTGTCCCTCTTATCATTATGATAAATAATCAGTATTTATCCCTGGTTCTTTTTTAGCTATGAAATCTATGTGAGCTATTCATGTAGCTGTTATAGCTTTCTATTGGTTAATGTTTTCAGGCATTATTTTTTATCTTTTTACTTTTAATGTATATATATCATTATATTTGAAATGATTTTTTTTGTAGACAGCATAAATTTGGTTCATGGTTTGTTTGTTTTTTCTTAATCCATTCTGACCATCTCTGTATTTTCTACTGATATGTTTAGACTATTCGCATTTAATGTAATGAGTGATGTTTGCCTTTAGGTCTACCATTTTATTATTTCTTTTTTGTTCCTTTATTTGATTTGTGCTCTTCTCTTGTCCCTTTCCTGACTTATTTTGGATTATGTTAACATTTTGGGGCATTCATTTCAATTTATCCATTATGTTTTTCACTATATCTCTCTGCACAGCATTTTTAGCAACTGCTCTAAGGATTATAAGATAATCAGTCATCTTTTCACAGTCTACTTAGAATGAATATTTCACCAGGTGAAGCTGAATATAGATAAATTACCACCAAAAGTGTCTCTCTTCATTCTCTCCCACAATGAAAACCCCATCAGAAAACATTTTCTCACTTCTGATGTGTTAAGTTGTGGTTAAGTTATACATAACATAAAATTTACCATTTTAACCCTTTTTAAGTGTATTGTTCTGTGGAATTAAGTTCATTCACATTGTTGTACAATCTTTATCACCAGAACTTTTTCATCATCCCTAAATGAAACTCTGTACCCATTAAACTGTAACTTCCTTACCTCCCCCATTCCAACTATTCTACTTTCTAAATGAATTTAACTGCTCTAATTACTTCATATAAATAGAGTCATCGAATATCTGTTCTTTTATGTCTGGCTTATTTCTTTGGCATAAGTTTTCAAAATTCATCCATGTTGCAGCTTGTATCAGTACATCATTACTTTTTATGGCTAAATATTATTCCATTCTCTGAATATAAAATAATTTGTCTATCCATTCTTCAGTTGATGAACATTTGGGTTGTTCCCACTTTTTAGCTGTGATGAATAATTCTGCTTTGAATATCTTACACAAGTTTATGTGTGGATATACGTTTTCAACACTCTTGAATGTATATCTAAGAGTAGAATTCCTGGATAACCTGATAACTCTTTAACTTTCTGAGAAATTGTCACATATTTGCCAACACCTGTTATTTTTTACCACAGTCACACTAGTACGTGACTATGTATGTATGTATGTATGATGTGGTATTTCATTGCAGTTTTCATTTGCATTTCCCTAATGAGTAATAATGCTCAGCATCTTCTCATGTGCCTATTGGCCACTTTTCTATCTTCTTTAGAAAAATATCTATTCAAATCATTTGGCCAATCTTTTCATTGGGTTATTTAACTTTTTACTACTAAGTAGTAAGAGTTCTTTCTACATTCTAGATACAAGACCTTTCCTTACCAGATATATGATTTGCAAATTCCCAATTAATTTTTTTTCTTTAGCTGCTTGTGATTTTGATGTCATGTCATAGAATCCTTTGCCAAATTGAAGGCCATAAAGATTTTACCCCTATTATTTTCTTCTAAAAGTTTTCCAGTTTTTGCTCTTACATTTAGGTCTTTGATCCATTTTGAGTTAAATTTTGAATATGATGTTATATTGTAAGGAATAATTATGTTACTTAAAATGTCTTAGGGTTTTTTGTTTTTGTTTTTGTTTTAGAGATGGAATGAGAGAGAGAGGGGCAGAGGGTGAGAGAGAGAGAATCTCAAGCAGGCTCCATGCCCAATACAGAGCCCAACATGGGACTCAATCCCACAACCCCAAGACTATGACCTGAGCTGAAATCAAGAGTTGGATGCTCAACTAACTGAGCCACCTAGGTGCCCCAAAATGTGTATTTCTTTTTTTTTTTTAAAGATTTTATTTATTTATTCGACAGAGATAGAGACAGCCAGCGAGAGAGGGAACACACAGGGGGAGTGGGAGAGGAAGAAGCAGGCTCCTAGCGGAAGAGCCTGATGTGGGGCTTGATCCCATAACGCCGGGATCACGCCCTGAGCCGAAGGCAGACACTTAACCGCTGTGCCACCCAGGCGCCCCCCAAAATGTGTATTTCTGATGATCAATCAAGTGTAGACACAAAATAACACCATGGAGAGGTGTATAAACTTGAAAAAAATTTCTTATACTCACGAAACCTAGAAGAAGAAGACATGGCATACCACTCAGGGAGCTATATGGAAGTAGCTCCCAGGGAGCTGGCTTAACCAAGCAGGTTTTTATTTTTCTTTGAACACATGGAATATGGTATCCCATAGTCTTCTGGCCTCTACTGTTTCTGCTGAGAAATCAGCTGTTAATCTTATCAGAGTTTGCTGATAAGTGATTGACATGTCATTTTTCTCTTTCTGCCTTCAAAATTTTCTCCTTTCCTTTGACTTTTAACATTTTTACTATGATATTTCTATTTGGTCTCTTTTCATCTATTCATTGAGCTTCCTGGATGTGTAGGTTATTGATTTTCAATAAATTTAGGGATTTTTCAGCTATTACTTCTATTTTTTTCTTTCCCTTTCTTCTTCCTTCTGGTACTAATACTACATACATGTTGGTACACTTAATGGTGTCCAACACTTCTCTGGGGCTCTTCATTTTTCTTCTTTCTTTTTTCTCACTGTTCTTCAGCTTGTATAGACTATAAGTTTATATTCAAGTCCACTAATTATTTCTTCTTCCAGTTCATATCTATAGTTAGGCCTCTCCAAAGAATTTTTTACCTCAGTTATTTCACTTTTGAACTCCAAAGTTTCCATTTTTTTCCCTATCTCTAACAAATCTCTCTCTCCCATGTGTATATATAAATGTATATATATGAAATCTGTTTCATGTAACATTGTCATTATACCTTCCTCTACTTTAATCATAGTTTCCTTCAGTTCTGTAAACATAATTATAATGGCTATTTTAAATACTTGTCTACTAAATCTGACATTTGGTCATTTTCACAGGCATTCTCAGGTGCCTGCTTCTTATCCACTATATAGGTCATACTTTCCTGTTCCTTTTCATGCCCTGTAGTTTTTTATTGGGAACTAAACAGTTTAAATACTACATTGTAGCAACTCTGGGAATTAGTCCCCTGCCTCAGGCTTGTTATCGTTACCCTTCCCCCACATACACATACACAATATTAAGCCGCCGATGCTCTGTGATCAGGGAGGCATAGCCTATAGTCACTCTGGGATGACAATGGTACTAGTAAAATTCTTTTCCACCCTTTCCTGACCATGGCTGTAGAACTCTAATAATTCCTGGCATATTGTCCTAATGTTTTCAATAGTGCCCTCACATTTTCTATACAAATTGAAAAAACAATCCTAAAATTCGTGTGGAACCACAAAAGACCTTGAATCACCAAAGCAATCTTAAGAAAGAAGAAAAAAGCTGGAAGCATCACACTTCCTCATTTCAAACTATATTACAAAGATATAATAATCAAAACAGTATGACAATGGCATAAAAACAAACATATAAACCAACAAAACCAAATAAAGATCCCAGATATAAACCCATGCATATACTGTCAATTAATCTTTGACAAAGGTGCCAAGAACACACAATGAAGAAAGCACAGTCTCTTCAATGAATGATGTTGGCAGAACTGGCTATATAAAAGAATGAAATGGACCACTAACATACACCATTCACAAAAATTAACTCAAAATGTATTAAAGATTTAAGTGTAAGACCTGAAACCCTAAAATGCCTAGAAGAAAATATAGGGGAAAAGCTTCTCGCTGTTGGTCTTGGCAATGATTTTTTGGATATAACACCAAAAGCAGAGAAAAGAAAAGCAAAAATAAACAACAGGGACTATATCAAACTAAAAATCTTCTGCACAGCAAGGAAAATAAACAAAAAAATAAAAAAAATCTTATGGAATGGAAGAAAATATTTGCAAACCATCTATCTGATATCCAAAAAGATAAGGAACTCCTATAATTGAATAGCAAAAGAATAAATAATCTGATTCAAACACAACGAAAAGACCAGAGTAGACAGGTACACAAAAAGATGCTGAAAGACAAACACATGAAAAGATGCTCAACATCACTAATCATCAGAGAAATGCAAATCAAAACCACAATGAGGTATCACCTCACACCTGTTAGGATGGCCATTATCCAAAGAGAAGAGATAACAAGTGTTGGCAAGTATGTGAAGAAAAGGCAATCCTTGTATGTTGTTGGTGGGGATGTAAATTGGTATAGTCATTATGGGAAACATTATGGAGGATCCTCAAAAAACTAAAAATAGAACTACCATAACGTCCAGCAATCCCACTTCTAGGTATATATTCAAAGGAAACAAAATCAGTATCTTGAAAGATAATGTGCATTCCCATGATCACTGCAGTATTACTCACAATAGCCAAGATATGGAAACAACTAGAGTCTCTGTCAATGGATGAACTCTCAAGAAAATGTGGTACACAGACACACACACACAAAACCAGAATATTATTCAGCCAAAAAAAAAGGAAATCTTGGGGTGCCTGGGTGGCTCAGATGGTTAAGTGTCTGCCTTTGGCTCAGGTCATGGTCCCAGAGTCCTGGGATTGAGCCCCGCATCGGGCTCCCTGCTCAGTGGGAGCCTGTTTCTCCCTCTCCCTCTGCTGCTCTCCCTGTTTGCGCTCTCTCGCTCTCTCTGTCAAATAAATAAATAAAATCTTAACAAATAATAATAAATAAATAATAAATAAATAAAAAGAAGGAAATCCTGCCATTTTTGAAATGATGAACCTGGAGGTTACTATGCTGAGTGAAATAAGCCAGAAGAGAAAGACAAATACTACATAATTTTACTTTGATCATTTAAAAATAGACCAGGGCACATGGCTGGCTCAGTCAGTGGAGCATATGACTTTTGATCTCCAGGTTTTGAGATGAAGCATCACACTGGGTGTAGAAATTACTTAAAAATAAAATCCTTTAAAAAATAAAAAATAGGGGAGCCTGGGCAGCTCAGTCAGTTAAGTGTCTGACTTTGGCTCAGGTCATGATCTCAGCAGGGACTTTGTCCTCTCTCTCTGCCCCACCTCCGCCCCCGCTCATGTTCACTCACTCTCTAAAAAATAAAATCTTAAAAAAAAAATATATATATATATATATATGAAATTTAAACGGTCAAACTCATAGACAGAATAGAATGGTGGTTGCCAGGGGCTGGGGTGGGAGGAGGGGAGGTGGGAGTAGGGAGATGCTGGTCAAAGGATATGAACTTACAGTTATAAGATATGAGTAGTTCTGAGGGTCTAATGTACAACATGGTGACTACAGTTAATAATACTGTATGGCATACTCGAAATTTGTAAAGAGAGTAGACCTTAAGTATTCTCAGCAGTATAAGAGGTAATAGATGTATTAATTAACTTGATTATGGTAATCATTTCACAATGTATGTGTATATCAAATCATCATCCTATATGCTATAAATATATACAATTTCATTTGTCAATTATAACTCAATAAACCTGGAAAAAAAGAAAAACGAAACAATTCCCAGGAGCAGAATTCCTCCACAAACTGATCCAATCGTATTGTTGCTCCTTGGAAAGAATTGCTTCTGAGATCAGTGTTTGCTATTTGTACTAACCCAAGGAGGACTCCTCCCAACTCTTATTTTGCAGTTCATTCATACAAACTAGCTGGCTTATAGTCTAGGCTATACTGAATCCCCTTCCAGTTGCCTTTCATCACAACCTATTCTGTTTGTTTGTTTGTTTAAGTAATCTCTATACCTAACAGGTGGCTGGAACTCACAACCCTGAGATCAAGAGTCCCATGCTCTACCAACTGAGCCAGCCAGGCACCCCACAACCTATACTTTTTTTTTTTTATATTATGTTAGTCACCATACAGTACATCCCCGGATTCCGATGCAAAGTTCCATGCTTCATTAGTTGCGTATAACACCCAGTGCACCATGCAATACGTGCCCTCCTTACTACCCATCACCAGTCTATCCCATTCCCCCACCCCCCTCCCCTCTGAAGTCTTCAGTTTGTTTCTCATAGTCCATAGTCTCTCATGTTTCATTCCCCCTTCTGATTACCCCCCTTTCTTTATCCCTTTCTTTCCCTACCGATTCCTAGTTCTTATGTTCCATAGATGAGAGAAATCATATGATAATTGTCTTTCTCTGCTTGACTTATTTCACTTAGCATTATCTCCTCCAGTGCCGTCCATGGCAACCTATACTTTCTAGAAAGTAACCCTTAGGTTTAAACTTCAACCACTCTGTTGAAAATGATATCAATTCTTTCAGGAAGAGATTAGTAGCTATCTGCTTTATGACCTGGTTCTCCCTCCACCCGTGGGCAAAATTTGAGCCAGGGCTCTGGGGATAGGAACAATGATGAGCTTCTGAGTGACACTCCTACTCTAGGAGACGAGTGCTTGGTGGGAGTTGGAGGGCAGCAGCCTGCAGTCCTCTCAGCTTCTTCTCCTGGTATGGAATCTGCCTCAAAGACTGAGGGAAGGGTTCTCAGGGCCCCAGGATTCCCAATGCATGACACCCAAAGTAGAACCTCTCTTCCACAAGTAAGTGTTAGACATAAGAAGGAAGCTCTGACCTCCTGACCACACTCACCTGAGACCTAGCCTCAGCACCAGGCAGCTAAGGGCAGGATTTGAAAAGCAGCAATCTTGCTCCTGTGGCAAAGAAAATACTCCAGTTGAGGCCTGGAGGACAGAGTACGCCCTGTGTTCTTGTTTGCAGCAGTCTGAGTTGAGTCTATGCCCCAGTGAGTTGGGAAGAGGCAAGAAGGAAGTGGTCTTGGTTCAAATACCACAGTTTCATCCACCTTATCAAATTTTCATAGATTTTCTTGCATATACCTTTCTTACTTTGCTGTTTGCCTTTAGGACCACTTCCAGAGGCTTTAAACAACCTTTTTTTTTTAAAGACTTTATTTATTTGTCAGGGAGCACAGAAGCAAGGGGAGCAGCAGGTAGAGGGAGAAGCAGGATCCCTATTGAGTAAGGAGCCTGATGTGGAACTCGATCCCAGGACCCTGGGATCACGACCTGAGCTGAAGGCAAACCCATAACCCACTGAGCCATCCAGGTGTCCCTTAAAAATGACCATTTTTTTGTGTATATATATAATTTTCACTAGTTTTACTGGGGGAAGGTTCAGCAGAGCTCCCCATGCTACATGTCGAAATTTGATCTATTTCAGTTAGCTATATTGTTTAGTTGTATACAGTACTTCCGAAAGTATTCATCCTTGCTTCTCACTAATTTTTCTAGAGTTAATTTGCATCTCTCCATTAAAACAGTGACTGCTAATTTTATATCAGTACTCTCAACTTCTCAAACTCTTCATTTCTAGAAATTCAGAAATGAGGTTTTTATTTATGTATTTATCTAGAGTGAACACTCAAGACTCTAATACTAGTTATAATATTTATAGAAAATGAGGGAAGAAGCATGTTTCTCCATCACTGTCCTCGTTCATCATTTTATCTATGGGGTAGTTTGGGTTTAGGAAGAAAGGATTAGGATGGCAATGCTGGAAAGAGGAAAAGTTACTTCAATTTGAAGTCCACACAGACTCTGAACTCAAGAGAAGGCATTAGTAGGACTTCCTGTTGCTGTGGGTTGATTTGTTATGAGGTAGTCACCTTTTGCCGACGCCTGGCTGGCTTCCTTGAAAATAAGTCAGCAAGTGACTAACCAGGCCTAGCAAGACTGATCCTGACACAGGAAGCCACAAAATGATGAAAGAGCTGGGGATGCCCAAAGGAAGTTAATAGGGTGTACTCTCAAATTCTTCCAGGTCTTGGCTTGCAAAGCCTGCCAAGACCTCTGGAAATCTCTCATGAGTGTTAGTTAGGACCTTTCAGCCAAAGAGCTCTGAAAGATGATTCTTAAAAACTTGGATGCTTAGGTTTACAAAGCCTGCTAAGTAAGTTTTTTTGTTTTTTAAGATTTTATTTACTTATTTGAGAGAGAGACAGAGCATGAGCAGGGGGGAGGAGGCAGAGGGAGAGGGAGAAGCAGGCTCCCCAGTAAGCAGGGAGACCCACACCAGGCTCAATCCCAGGACCCTGGGATCATGACCTGAGCCGAAGGCAGCCACTTTAACCAGCTGAGCCACCCAGATGCCCCTAAAGTCTGCTAAGTTTTTACTTCCAGCTGGAAAGATGTCTGCAGAAAGGGTTCTCTGAGAATCTTATTTATGAATAATAATAGTTGTATGCTAGTTATTCTCCATTTGTCTCCTTGAGATCCATTCTCCATCCTTCTATGCCTAGCTCTATATCCTCAGAAGCTGACCTATGCAGATTCATCACCATGTTCCAATACCTTACCACCTAGTTTCCAGTTGGGTTTGGCCAATGTTAGATATCAACATGAAATTGGAAGGTTTGAGAAGAGAGAGACTGGCATTCTTCCCTGCCTCCTCCTTGCTGTACCACTGCCTCTCTGGCATTAGCTATATCTCTGTGATTCTCACTGGGCCCCTCCTTCAAGGTTCCAGTTCTTACTTAGCTCCAGAAACACTAATTACTCTCCTAAGAGTTTCTTGCTAAACTGTCTCTGTGTGCTTCATCATCTCATTTATTTCCATTACCATGCCCACATCTTTATAAATAGTCTCTTCATTTGGACTGAATTCTGTTTCCTTCTGGGTCCCTAATGATTACTACATTTTAAAATCTATGTGTGGCATTATTTCTAAGCCTCACTATAACCTTCAAGACTTTACTAACATTATTACACATTTACACGTAATGACACGTGATTCAGACAAGTAAAATGCCCAAAGTCACACATCTAGTAAACCAGAGTTGGGATTAAAACTCTAGTCCTAACGAAAGCCATTTTCCTTATTTCATTTAAATTTGTAAACAGGGGCACCTGGGTGGTACAGTCGGTTAAAGCCTCCGACTCTTGGTTTCTGCTGGGGTCTGATTTCAGTGTCATGAGATGGAGCACGACATCGGGCTCCATGCTCAGTGCAGAGTTGGCCTGAGTTTCTTTCTCCCTCTCCCTTGGCCCTCCCCCATCCCATGCACTCACTCTCTCTCTCCCTCTCTCTCTAATAAATAAATCTTTATTTTTTAAAATATTTTATTTATTTGTCAGAGGGAGAGAGTGTGCACAAGCAGGGGGAGCTGCAGGCAGAGGAAGAAGCAGGCTCCCTACTGAGCAAGGAGCACGATGCAGGACTTCATCCCAAGACTCTGGGATCATGACCTGAGCCAAAGGCAGACGCTTAACTGACTAAGCCACCCAGGCGTCCCAGTAAGTAAATCTTTAAATAAACCTTTATTTTTTTAAAGATTTATTTATTTGAGAGAGAGAGAGAAAGCACAAGAGAGAGAAGGGTCAGAGAGAGAAGCAGACTCCCCGCTAAGCAGGGAGCCCGATGAGGGACTCAATCCAGGGACTCCAGGATCATGACCTGAGCCAAAGGCAGATGCTTAACCAATTGAGCCACCCAGGCACCCTAAATAACTCTTTAAATAAATAAATAACTAAATAAATAAATAAATAAATATTTGTAAACAGATTATATTTATATTTTTCCCAAAAATTTATTTAACTATAAGTCAGATTTTATATCACCTATTTTATGACTATGTTGATTAAGCTTGAGCCCTTATTTTGAAATAGAACTTGATGAAATTCACAAAGAAATTATTAAATTCAAGTACAGTATCCCCCCTAACTGATAAGTTTTAATGACTATAGTGACAACAAAAGACTCTTATTTAAAACAATGATAAAACTTGAGAATCTGCTCTTGACTGGTGCTAACATTGTCTTCTTTGCCTTCAATTTTTTGGCTGACACCCAGGCCTACAACTCAATAACCATTCCTACTTCCCTTATCCCTATCTTTTTCCACTTTAAAGGCTAGCTCCCCTAGACTCGTTTGTAGGTATCTGTGGCCAGGTGACCCAGGTCTGGATCATGAAAAACGAAAGTTACTCCTTTACTGATAAAAGGAAAGAACTATTTTTCTTTGCCCCTGTCCTCTGCTTCATGCTTAGAACAGTGGTGTGATGTCTGAAATTATAGCAGTCATCTTGTGACCATGAACCACTACAAGAATGCCCCCAAATATTTCAAAATATATACTTATACTATAAAGAGTATTATCATTTTATATATTATATACAAGTACATATTCAATAAAGAGCTGTTAGACTTAAAAACTCTATTCTGCAAAGCCTCAAACCTCTGAGTTTTGTTGTTGCTTTATTAAATATTGGATGGATAAAAAGAATATTTATAAAATATATGCATGGCATAAAGAAAAACAATACACTGACCAGCTAGGTAATTGCCACCCAGCCTAAGAAAAAGGACCACTTCAGAGGCAAGCTTTATCCTAGATTTTATGTTTATCCATCTTTTGCCATTTTAATAATCCCCTTTGCTTTCTTTTGTTCATCTTTATCCCTTTTGAAAGGCTAGGAATTAAGATCTTTAGCTCTTTTTCTCCATCCATGTTGCTAATGTATGAAACACTTTAGTCCCAACACACTTTATCTTTTAAAATTCAGGAGACAGCCTGACAGCTTCCCTCCCTTCTCAAATTACAAGGCAAAGAGAATGGTGCAACATTAAAATCAGCAGGTTTTTAAAGATTCTCTTTCTATTGGTAATCCAAAGACTTGAGGAGGACCACAGTTCATCTTTTCAGAGCTAGTTAAAGGTACACACGGGATGTGGAGGGGTCTTACAGTTAGGGTTAGGGGGTTGGTCTTTGTATTTAAAGAACAAACTTTGAGGTTTCTGAAGGGGATCCCCTTCCCCTCCCTCAGCTCAGTCCTAGGCAGGCAGACCCCTGCCCAAGCCTCCCTCCTGAGAACCTGCATATGCTTTCTTGCTAAATGACTCTTTGCACCGTTATCTCCTCACGGGATACATCTGTTGGGTGCCTTGCATCCTCAGCTCTGCTTTCATCTCTTCATATCGCAACACATTGTTTCCTCCACTCCTGGTGCCAGGGTGGAAGGGAGCCATCCCGCCCGGACGCACTCAGGGATTGGCAGCGAATGAATGATTGGCAGCGGGTATCTCTGTCAGGGCTTTGGCATGCTGCAAAGTAGAAGCCCTGTGCTAATGAATGCCATCTACACCTACCAGATGTGCCACTGGGTGACATGCCAGATCTTTTACATAATGCCATTCTGCCGGACACGAGACAGCTGGGGGAGGGGAGTATATTTTAATGCCCTGGGGTGAGAGTGGGTCTTTTTTTTTCCCCCCAGATCTCCTGCCACCGCCCATACACCCAATCAGTTCCCCTTACAGTAGGCTAAAACCTATGGCTTGAGGTCCCTGAACAGATCTGGCTCTCTCCTATATTCATCACACCTTTTTCCTTTTTTGAGTTTGCTCCTCTCTCCTATTCAAACTCAGGAAAAGGGAATGTTATTTTTTTAAGTTAAAGATATAAAAACACTGACAGGATCTGAAATGAAAAGGGGGGGGGACCACAATTCCTACCCCTGCCCCCTCAATCTCTCCTTCCCTACGCTAAATGTGCAACAGCTTTCTTCACCCCATCCCCTTCCTCTTCCACCGTCCACTGGAAACTAGTGTGTTTATCCCCAAGAGTGATATCCTGTCAGTGCCTGTCCCACGTTCTGGCTGAGTAGTTGTCTTAATGTGTAGGTGTCCAAAAATCCACGCCGTCGGAAAGAAATGTTTCCTGAAGTAAGATGAACAAAGTGGGAGGAAAAGGAAATGAGAAAACCATTTCTGAAGGAGAGCGGTATGTGCACTCCGAGTGTTTGGGCTCCCCACCCACCCCACCGACCCCCACCCCCACTCTGCCCAGCTCTCCACACTCCCATCCCAGGGGAAATAAAGGAATTACCTAGTAGGTCCCCTGCTCTTTCACTAGACCTGCCAATCAGAACTGCCCCGAAATTCAGAGGGCTTGACAGAGGCAGGCCTCTGCTCCTCCTCCCCAAAGGCCAAACGCCCTCACCCTCTCCCACACACACACTAAAGCACCCGGGCCGCTCCCGCGCCGCAGACCCGTCTTTTGCCTCCTTTGGGACGAGCCGCCAGGCCCCTTCCCTTGCACGCGCACCCCGCCCGCTGCCGAGGCTCCAGATGGCGGCTCCTCGCGTTGGGCTCGAGGCCCCCAGACACCGCCCAGCAGCAGCCGGCGGTCGCTCCCTCCCTCCCTCCCAGCTGCTGCGGCAGAGACCGGGATGGACCGCTTCGCGAAGAGGGCAGGCTCGTCCACAGGCTCTGATTGGGGCAGGAGCCCTGCAGCCGAGGGGCACGCAGGACTGTGAGCACGGGGAAGGAGCCCTGCAGGCCCCAGGTGAGGAAGCCGAGTCGGAGGGCGCAGGAAAAGAAGGGGAGAGCCTGACCACTCTCCTAGCTCGCTCACACCCCCTCGCTGTCCCCTGACCTTCCTTCCCGCACCACCTCCCAGTACCCGCGCTGCAGGCCGAGCGGTAACTGGACCGGAGCACCCGTAGGACCTCGGGGAGCGGCTGCGCAGGCACCAGGAGGGGGCGCCCAGCTCCCCTGAGCCGGGGCTGTAGGGCGGGCTTTGCAGGGGATCCCGCTCGCAGCCCAGTAGGAGGCTGCTTCGGCCGGAAGGGTGCCCCCTTCTGCCAGAGGGCGGTAATGCTCACAGCTGTGACCACCTCCTTTCCCGTTCTCTCCTCTCTTCTTCCTACCCTCCTCATTTCCTATTTACTTCTCTTTTTTTCTTGCTTGCCAGGTTCCCTTCCTACCCTCCGTCTCCCTCCTTCCATTCCGGAACTTTCCTCTCCTTCCCTTGTCCCTTCACTGGCTCAGGAAGGGTTTGTCCGCCCACTGGGGGATGATGGGAAGGGGGATGCATCTCTTGCCTAGGCTCCGGCTCCTCTCCACAGATGCTTCTCTGAGTGCCCGAGTAAGCAGCCCTGAGACTGGCGGCCGCGGGGTTGTGCTCATTCTCTTACGGGCCAGGGGCCGGCGACTCTTTATTTGCCGGTGAGTGATGCGTTCGGGAGCAGCGCTTCCCCTGAACAGGCAGAATTAATTCCTCTTGGAGGATGCATGTATGAAGTTCAGAGGCTTGGTACTGACCGCCTTTCTTCCACCCAAAAGTCAGGCTACTCGAGGGCATCTTCCCCTTACACATATCCTAAAAATCAAAAGTCTGTCACCCAGGACAGTTCTCACTGCTTTCTCCTCCACAGCAGTTTTGCTGGGTGCGGGGGGAGGGGGGTGCGAGGGAGGCACTAAAAGGCCACCGCGCCTGGCGTCGGCGCCCATCTGAAGTCCTCTCTAATCCCCCGTGTTCTGGCGTGTGCCCACAGACCCTCTGCTCACCCCTGTGCCGCGCGGCCCTTGGGCATTAGACCCCTGAGAGCACGTTCCGTAAGCTCCCAGCACAAATCCCCTCAGAAACATTAATCACAACCACCAGCGAATGCAAAATGTGTGCCCGTGCGGTGTGTGCTTTTTAATCCCGAATGTAATTCTTAAAAGCAGCATCAGAAAGGGGCTTTATTAATCCCTTACACGAACAAATACAATCTCTGACCTACTAGACTTGTTTTCCTGCAATTTCACGAAGAGTTAGTCTCACTAGAAGAATGTTCAAAGACAAAACTGTGAGAGAGACTTGCGGTGCATTAATGAAATAATGGGGTGCACTTCAGCCAAAAGACGCACCTGTTGGGGAGTGGAAGCCCTGGCCAGGGGTCCTGAAATTCTGCAGGGCAGCAGCAGAGTGGGGGTGGGGTAGGTAAGAGGGGCAAGGGAGAGTGACCTGGGTGGCAGGCACCCAACAAGATTGGCAGCCTGGGAGGAAACCCAGTTCTCTCTCCTCCACAGGCTTGGGATCCAAGTGACCTCATCTGGGGGGCTGCCTCCTTATGAAGGAGCTAGGAGAGGCAGAGGGGCCCACCTCAAACACGCAGGGGTCAGGGTTTGACAGCCCCCTCAGGCCTGTTCCTCACACTTGAGATTTCACTATCATGTTCAATTAATCATATTTCCCTTCTCCCATTTTGTTCAAAACCATCTTCTAGTCCTTCATAATCGTAATTTGCTCCATTGCCTTTTATCTGTGATTAATTAGGAAATCGAAAAAGATAATGGAGGGTCGGGCCAATAAATTAGCTTTAAGGGCCGACAGACAGACAGACGGGGCCGTGTGGGTGGGCACCGCCAATAGAGTCTGGTGGGGGCCACCGCGGGCTGCGCAGGAAAGGGTTGAGAAAAGGTGCTGGGTGCGCTGAGTGGAGCGTCTGCTCTGAAATAACCCCAGTGGGCGCAAGCAAAGACTTCTCGCACTAAGTGGAGAGTTTCCTGTGATTTTTAGCTTTTCCTATTTGAGTCTAGAAAAAAAGAGAGGAAAGGATTTGGGTGGGGTGAGGGTGGGGCTCCTATTTCTGTCAAAGAGGCCTCCCTCCTGGCAGATGAACAGATTTAAAGCCCGGTGTTTTTAAGCTGGGGTCTATTTCTTCCGGGGATGGAGAATTAGATTTACTTTGGCATCCTTTCCTTCCCGCTCCACTTACCTACTAGTATGAGGGAGAGCGAGAGGAAGGGAAGAAGGAATGGAGGGGGAGAGAGAAAGAAAAAGAGAGATTAAGAGACTCTGTTATTATGATCATATCATAACTCCCTGGCCAAAGAGACATGTTTGTAACACGGAGTCGCTCTCTGCTCTCGGCAGAGGCGCGGGACGGACGGTTCTGTATTCTTTTCTCCCTCCATGAAATCGATCACGCCTCCCAGACGGCTGAAGGAGGGCACTTTGCCACTCTTCACAGCTTCACCCCCAGCCTCTTTAGCTTTCAATTGAAAACCAATTAAAGGTTTCTATAAATCTGTTAGCTCCCCTTTTATCTGGGGACCCCTGATGCATGCGATACTGCCCTTTAGATGCCTCTTCCGTGTTTTGTTTTACAATTGTTGTATCAATATAATGCGGCCTTTCTTCTCCTGTCTCTATAGATACAGATACACAAGGAAAACCAAAGCTATTCAGTCTCCTCATTTGTCCAGCAGCCTAACAGTGGTGCCTTTTCTCTGCTGCTGCTCTCCCTGCTTCGGGAGCAGCAGTTATGGTAGAAGCAGATGGCTACTGATTGGGGGAGCTTTGTGGCTCTAATACTGAATACTTTATGGAAAAGGACTTTATCATGCTTCGCTGGGCAGAGGAACAAGGGGGTGAGATTTATGGCCAGGAAAAATAAATCTTTTCCAAGTTGTGGCTCCTTCTCACCAGTTGTCTCTTTTGCTGGTGGGGGGGCAGGAACACTGAGGGATTAGTTTTATTTTATTTTATTCTCTTTTCTACTAACAGCACTTTTTAGTCAGACTGAGAGGAGAGCAGACTAAGGCCAGAAGTTTATGGAATACCTTAGGTGACCATTGCTGCATCAGCATTCTCTGCCCTCAGGGAAAAAGCAGAAGGGTATGGTCTTGAACGCTCTCTGGGGCCATGTTTTCCCGGATGTCCCGTTAGTTCCTGGGTAAAACATCATCCTCCATCATCCTATTATCTATAGAGGACAAAAAGGGATGTAAGTGCTCCCATCCGAAAAATCAGAGAAGGTCGCTGGTATTGAAGGAGTCGGGCCCTGATGAGGCATATGGTGATGTATGTATGCTCCTCTACGATGAAAGGGTCTGAGCTGCAAGGATGATTAAGAGATGTCTGTGAATGTCCGTTTTTGGACTCCTAATTGAATTTTCAAGCTTTGGAGAATATACACATTCCAACACTCCACTGAAGGTCCAATTCACCCCAAGATAATTGATCCTTACATCTTTTCTCTTTTCTTTCCCTCACCTAAGTTTTACTTCTCTTGAGTCAGATATGCCCTATATCTGTTGCAGGAATGTATCCCTTCTCCATAAGCAGAGGGCTGCACCTCCTTGCTCCTCCTATTCCCAAAACCTGTTCCCTAGAGCAGTGCCACCCTCTATTCCATCTCCTCCTTTAGATCTTCCCCTCCCAGGGGCCATGACTAAAGAGAAAATGCTCCCAACATTGAGAGCCAGGCACTGGCAGCCAGGCACAGAGACATGGAAGCCAATTCCAATCTGGGTCTCCCATTCCACTTCAGACAGACTCGTTTCCTTAATATTTGAAATGACACTTTCTAGTCAAGAAATATCTGTTCAGAATCTTTCGTGTTCTAAGCTCCTTTTTCCTGCCTTTCCTGTTCATGCAGCTTCCAGAAGTGACCTCTAACTTTCTGCCACAAGCTAGTTCTTCCCAATTCTGCAGGCACTATCACCCCACATAGCCACGCACACCTTTGTGCATTGTTTCTCTTTGAAGAGGAGAGAAAGCACAGCAGAAAAACCAAGACTTAGAAATTACATTTACCTAGATTTCAAAGTGCCAGGCACTGAGATACCTCAAATAATTAACTGTTTGGGCTCTTACTGTGTGTTTGGCTGAATGCTCTGCCAGGCTTATCACATTTAATTATGACCCTTTGAGTTAGATATTATTCTCTCTAGTTCACATTCCCTTTCTTCACAGGAAACAGAAGCACAGAGAGGCTAACTAACCCAAGCAAGTAGTACAGGTGGATCTGAACCCAGGCTTCCTCTTGCAATATCCATAGCCACCCTATGAGATAAATGTTTTTGCTACTTTACAAATGAGGAAACTAAAGTTCAGAGAGGTTGGGTGATATGCTCAAAGATACACAGCTAGTAGATTGCAGATCTGGGGTTCAAACACAAGCGTTTAGGATCCCAAATTCTGGGTTCTTAACCACTGCCTCTCGGACCCTTCACAAGGAAGAGCAATAAGGAGGCCACAACTGACCTCTGCTGCCCGGAACCTGCCTGGACGGGAGATTTCGAAGAGCTTGAGGCTGTAGGCGTGGGGCGAACGTAACGCGCCCGCTCCCGGCTGCGGCGGCGCGAAAGTGGCGTGGGGCCCGGATAGGAAGCTCAGTCCCGAAGCCCTGGGCCCAGGGGGGGCTCCGTCGGCCGTGCGGCCCACAATGCTCCGCGCGCAGCCCGCGTGCGGGCGTCGGGGGCGGAGCCAGAAAGTAGTAGGAGTGAGAACGCGCTGCTCGAAGTTCCAGGGCAGCAGTGCAGCTTCTCGCCCTCCCGCTGGGGAGCCGCCGCCAATTCGAGGCAGAGGAGGGACGGCGCGGCTCAGAGGCCCTGAGGCCTGGTCAGGGCGGCCGGCTGGTTCTCCAGGTTTCTCTGCCTACCCAAACTTTGGCTTTCTGGTCACGGCACTTGAATTAACCATTGAGGCGTTCACAAGCCCCTTGTCCTTCTCACGGGGACGCACTACCCCAGCCCTTGCTGCCCTGACCAACGTGACACCGCCGCTATCAGTTCTAAAAAAGGACTCCCTGGCAGATGAGGGATATAAGTCTAATCGGCCTCCTGGCACAAAACTGCTGCCTTTTCCGAAATAAAGAGGGGAGGAGGGAATGGGAATTGCCACCTGTGCTTGGAACAGTCGGGCCCCTCCTTTGGCAGTAGAAGGGATCCCTGAACACCTGAACAGATTCCTCCTGCCTCCTTTACCATCTAGTACCTCCTTCTGGATTCCCTAGAAACTTCGAGAAATCCTTTAGCCTTCACTGAGTGGCTTCGAAAGCGGGTGCACAAAACAATTCCCAAATTCTCTGTAAAGGAAGCCAAGGCAGTGTCGCTAACAGTAGCCATAGCCAGCACTGAAATAGGTATTTACTACGTATAAGGCATTGCTCTCTGCACTTGCTAAATGTCACCTGACCCCTCACAATAACTTTATGAGAATTTCCTTTACCACTCCCGGTTTTCAGATGAAGGCCTGACGCACAGACCGATTAAATTACCTGCCCGGCGTCAGGGGCCAGGATTCAAACCCGGGGAGTTTGTTTCCCTGGTGGAGTTGGGGCCTGAACCTGAGTTGTAGGTCCTTCTTGGGTCAGTTCTCCATACATCTGGGTCAGAAGAAGGTTCCCTAATAAAGGCATTGAGACCTTTCCGGGATGTCCAAGGCTGAAATGAAACTAACCCCGGCTCTTGGAAGTAATCCCTTACCATCTGCTCAAGAATTGGCTTTCCAAAACACGTTCACCCTCTTTCTCAGTCCTCACCGTGACCCCACCCGGGAGGCAGCTCTTTCCAGCCTTAGTTTTCTGAGGAGGAAAACCAAGGCTGGGAGAGGTCACTGGCAGCCCAGCACGTAATAGGTGAGAACATAGGTCCATGCCTCTGGAAAGGGGGCGGAGGAGACCCCCTGCAGGAGGACAGGTGAAGGGGGTGGGGAGGAGAGTGCTGGCGCTGGTAAAAAGAGCATTGCTGCTCCCTCAAGACCAGCCTTCAGGGCCCCTTTCTGCCTGAGTGGTGCCTAGCAGGAGACAGGAGTTGGCAATAATTCCAAGGAGGCAGCAGGAGTCTGGAGAACATGGAAAACGTGGCGCTTGCTCCCTGCTTAGTCCAGCGCGCATGGGGAGGGGGGCATACGGGGAGGGGGGCACACCTAGCACACCACCTGGCCTCTTCTCACCCCCACGTTCAGGGTTTGCACTGGCTGCTTCTAAAAGAGACACCCCCAATGAAGGTGGCAAGTCTTGTTCTGCCCAGGTCCTGTCCAATGTCGAGGCTCTACACTCTGGTGACTCATCCCAAACTTACGGGGAGCCATGCCCGCCCTTCGTGATACTGTCAGGGTAGTGACCTCCTGAGTCTCTCCCAGGGAGACCTGGTTAGCCCACATGGAAGCCCATCTCTGTCATTTGGCCTTCTCTGCACTCTTAGCTCTGTCGCTGAGCTCTTTACTGAGATACCAACACCAGGGACTCCAGACATCAGAAATTGTCTGCCTGTAGCAGACATAAGAATGGAACCAGCCACACTCTCAGTACATTGACTTTCCCCAAGATATTTTCATACATTCAGATGATTCTCACTTGTCTGGAAACATTAACATCCTGGGCCCTCAGGTAAACTGAGTTTAGAATGTAGATAATGCTATGAGGCATCTGATCACATATACAAGGTAGTAGATACTCAAATCATGTGGGAAATATATTCTTTAGAGCTCTATTCAGTTTTGCTCCTCCAGGAATAATTGCTCTTCTATAGGACTTCACACGAGCTATTTTCTGAAAACCATCCTTCATGAAAACATACAACAAGGAGCACTGACTACTCTATGAACATGGAGCCAAGAAAAATGAAAGTCCTGAAAGTTTTTTTAAATTGCTACCCTCAACAATATTCACTCCCAATCTGCTTACACACACACACACACACACACACACACACACACACACACACACTAGAGGACCATATCTGGTTAGGTATAAAAATTGTTTAGACCTAAACTGAATTCTAGGCCTTCAGGATATCTCAACATCCAGGTCATATTCAATATATTTACTTTTCTTGAAACTTTGTGAATAATTTGTTTGATACTTCTGGATAATATTTATTTTTAAAATATGAATTTTCCTCAGAACTTTAGAGGAGATTATGAATTATATCTTGGTTACCTTTATATTAAATTACCAGAAGACTATCAAATCAATCCTGGGAACTGGCTTTTTAATCAGCAAGTTCAAGAGAACAAGTGTAACTTTCAATGCCCTTGCCTGTTATTTCTGACATTTTGTAATGTGTATATAGTAGGACTGTTTATAGTAGTCAGGCAGTTACTGTTGTTTCTGACAAGTTGATCTTTGAATTCTCTGAGAGACCCCTTTTTCAGTATTAGAATGTAAGAAAGACTTCCACTGGTAATTTTAAGTGCTTATGAAAATCTACTAAAAACTATAGGCTTTCCATATGATGCTTGGGGAGACATTCCCTCATCCATGCTAGATTAATATGCCTGGATTAAATTGTGAAACACCTGCAGTTCATTTGAATTGAAATCACAAAAGATGGTCTTCACTCAAAGAGTCCAATATGCAATATAACCAGGGGAGCAGTGTACGTATGCGAGCATAGTTTGTGAAGAAATCAAACTATATTTTCAAGGCTCTAACAAAGCAATACGAATCACTGCTGTTGTGGTTACTGATTGATATCTATTCCCCAAATCCTTTTCATTTTTTTTTCTTTTTTGCCTCTCTTTTCCTTAGAGAAAATCGGATGTCTGTCTCTCTTCAGCTTTCAGGAAAGTATGCTATGGACAGATTCCAAGCTAGAAAGTCCTGGGCATGTGTGCATTCTGCCTAGACCTCCTTCCCAGGAGAGGAATGCTTTATGCTGCTCATCCCCCAACAGCCCAATTTAAAATCAAAGTCCATACCTTAGAGAACTAGCTGGGATTAGATGCTAGATAATCTTCCTATTATGAATCCAATGTATGTCAATCAGCACCTGTCTTTGTAACTCAGGAATTATACACAGCCTAAAACAGAAAGAAAAAGTGCTGGAACTCAAGTGCTATTGGAATAATGTCCCTTCTCCCGGCTGTGTGAAGAAATGTCATGTAGAACTTCCCAACTTAGTGGCATCTCTAAGGCCTCAACACCGTCTTCTTAAACTCTGGTGCTCTCTCCCACTTGAGACTGCTGGACAGCCCTTGGTCCCCAGTTCACCTGGAAAGCCTGGCTCAGGGGGTGAAGAAACCCTGAGTGGCTGACTGTGGCCCTGCTTACATTTCCTTCTGTCCCCCCTTAGTCCTCCTGCTGAGACCTATTCAAGGGCTGTGGTGTCTGAGTACGGGAAGGACCTCGTAACCTACAGATCTGACAAAACCTGGATACACCCCGCCAGCTCTTTAGATATTGTATGGAAAGGACCTCGTAACCTACAGATCTGACAAAACCTGGATACACCCCGCCAGCTCTTTAGATATTGTATGGGGAGTAGTATAAAAGCTGGGAGAATCTAAGGGGTCAGGATGCTGGATAGTGGATCTGGTTCACAGGTCACACTCACATAGGTGAGCACGAGGCATTGATTTCGGATTTGTGGTAGTTGTCTTCAATATCACCTCAGTTTGCTAGCCCTGCTAGAAGTCGTACTCAAAAGCCATTAAGCCAGTTAACTACAACTCAGATCCAGGAGGGGAAGTGAACTACACAAAGTCCTCAAAGACTATCCAGCTCACAGCTGAACTCCCAAGAGAAGGGTGAGTGGAACTTGAGATCCCTCACAGAGGTTATAAACTTGAGAAAGGTAGGTTATAATCATAATGACAATAGTTGTAGCATAGCAGCAGCATTAAAAATAGCTCCCATTTATTGAGAAACAGGAAAAGCTGAAGCAAGAACAACATGAGTCAGGAGTAATGATCCCTGAACTTGGGAGAGTGGAGTCCCTTCTCCCAGGCTACAATATTATTCATCCTTTGAGAATCTGGCTATCCCAGGACCAGCCTGGGAAACATTCATTCATTTATCACCTGAAGAACCAACTGTAATACTTAGGCAAGGAATAGATGGAAACTGAGATTGCCATGTACACTTACAAAAAAAACAAAGTGCTCCCCATTCCTGTAAACTTTTATCCAGCTCAGCAAGTCTGCCTCTTCATGTCTCTAAGTTGTCCCTTAGAAAGTTTCTTATTCTCCAAGGTGAGGCTGTGCAATGCAATACCCCTCTGAGAAGGTCCATTCTTTACCTCCCCCAACCCTCACAGCCCCATCCAGAGACCTCCCTATGTGACATTAATAAGCTTAGGAAAAAGTCTCCACACACTGTTTCATTGGCCTTCCTCTTGTCTTCCAGTGCATTCTCCCTTTCACCATGAATTGCTTTTATTTTATTTTATTTTATTTTATTTTATTTTATTTTATTTTATTTTATTTTATTTTATTATTGGACAACTGAGGCTTTGCTGGTGTAGTGCTTTGGAGGTAGGATTAGAGGGGGATGAACCAGGACCTGGAAAGGAAGAGAGAAAGAAAAACAATGGGTTTTCATTCTTGAAGGGTAGTAATCCTTCTAAGTGAGTTACCCTTAGAGACTTCACCAGCCTCCTATCACAGAAGCTGAAGTATTTTGGGCCCCACTTCTCTATCCTGGGAGGAAAAAAGGGCATTTCCATTCTAATACTAAGAATCAGATTTCCTTTCTTACCCTTTCTCCACCCTCTCACTTAGTTCATAAAAGGCACCACCTCGGGAATCATTCATCAACCTCTCTCCAGCCTTCTCTTTCAAAACAATACTGCAGTTGTCTACATGTGTATTTTTTACCATAACTGCATGAAGCCTTGCTAAAGAGAGCAAGGTGAACATAGCTTCACTCTTCATTGTTATTTCTCTAATCATTTAATTGGAATTAAAATCCCGGGGAAAAGTGCTCCAAATATAAATGCATTGTTCCATGTGAATTAAATAAAACTATTGACTGAGATGCATTGTTATAGTACTGTTTGAAACTGAATAAATGTCTCAATCCTTCATTTAGTATCAGTGAATTCCAGTAAGTAATAAGGCAGAGTGATTTCAAAGTAGGTTATGCACCATTTTAGCCCATAAATTTCTAGTGAAATAAAAGTAATTTGTAGATTCTCTTTACATCCTATTAATAATTGTCATTAAGACCATTTGTATTACCAAGCAAAATCTGCATCATTTAAAATACTAGAAAACCCTCAAAGTAGGAATGTCAGGCTTAATCTTACCCATATTTGTTTTTTGTTATAGCAGTCATTCGATACATAAGACAAAGAGTTGGTTGGATTCATAGAATGTTAAAAATTCTTTTATTTGGGGATTTTTGCCTGAAATCAGTAGGGGCAATCTTAATTAGAGGGCAGAAAAGAGAAACTGAGAGTGAATACCTGATGGTCAGATGCTCCATACATCTCTCCCCTCATTCATGTATAGAATTTTACCTATTTTCTGTCTTGGAATTTGGAAGGTCAAACTCCCCCACCCCCAACTTAATTATCAGAAACATTTTTTATTTTATACAAACTGGAGTCTAGGTTTCAGAACTTCGAAGGAGACATGGTCTAAATGTCCTGTATATTTAAGAAAAGAAAAGCCAGGGGAAAGAAAAAATATGTTCCATTTAGAGTTTAAGGTTATCTAAATGCCCACACCCTGAAGTGGATGCTTTTATATTTACAATATGTAAGAGGATTTTTTTAGGTGGCTTGAATAGACAGATGACTTTTTCTGGGAAAGACAAACTTTCTGTTCTCTAAATAAAGAAGGCTCTTAGGATTACTCTGTTCAACAGTTTAATGGAATTAGGGTCATGGGCACTGCACACACACACACACACACCATCGCTTTATCAGGCTGTAGTTTCTAAAGAACCACAACACTCTTATGACGAATTCTTTCATCTTAACTTGCTGTTGTTCACACCTGTGCCTCTCCTGCCCTTTCTTTTTCCTTTTCTTCTCTGAATTCACTTAAGTGACCACTACTCTTTTTCAGATGTTTGGGGAAATTCTTTTGACATTTCTAATTCTACCCCCCCTTTTCTTTAAACAAGTGATGGGGAGGAGGGAATGCTTTCTTGTGTATGTGAGAGAGTAGGGATGTATGAATGAAGCATCTAGTCATAAGACAATTAGTGGCTAAAACACTCGAAGATCCTTATATACAGACATGTGAGAGTCCTCAGCATTGAGCTTTGGTCGGAGTTGCCCTTTGCCAAACTGTTTAAAAGTGTTCACACACGCATAAGAGAAATGATAGGTTAAGAGGAAAGACAATTGCAGTTTAAGAAGCTTTGAAAAGTTAGTAGCTAACCTGGAAATGAAGGGGAAATTCCCCTCTTCTTCACTAATATATAGGGATTTTGCAACCCTTCTTTTACCGAGTCCCGGTTTAAACAGAGGCAACAGCCCTGTCTGATCAGAAAAACTTGGAATTTACACGGGGGAAGAGTGAGCTAACCAAGACCCAGTGAAAATAGAGGGAGGGAAGGAGGGAGAGATAGAAGAGAGGGAGAGAGAGAGAGATGAAGAAGAGAACTCACCTAGTGGGAAATTACTCCCACATTTTTATTTCTGCTCAGCAAAATCCTTCCCTGGCCTCCTTGGACTGCGGGCGCGGAGAGGAAGGGCCCTCCTCGCTGCCCCACTGGGTTCCGGAGGGAGGTCTCACAGTTGGGAGGGGATCAAACCAACACTGTACGCACCGTTTCCTTTTAAGCTGCTCTTTGCCAACCCCCAAACCACATACCTTATTTCAACACTGGATAAAAACGAGACTGTCTCCGCCTTAAGTCATGGTTCTGTTCGGTCCACTTCAGCCGGGTACACAATCCGATTTATCCTGAAGCTAACAGATTGTTCTCTTCAAAGTAGTGTTGTTGTGGGTGGGGCTGAGAGAGTGGAGCCGCCTATACACTCAAAAGGTCTTTCTTCCTATAGGAGTTGAGAGTTGAAAGGCGAAAAAGAACCCAGAGATCCGCCAGCGAAAATGTGTTGCGGCCCCTGTTGAAGGAGTCAACTTTCAGGCTGTTAAAGTCCTCAAGTCATTAGCATCAGCTGCGGCACAAGAGGGGCAAGCCAGCGCCTCTAAGTGGCTTAGCGCACAAACGAGGCTCCCGAGAGGACCGCGGCAACCCCATCCGCTCTTCCACTACCGGCTGGATGTAAATTGCTCTCCGGAGCCCATCGTGGTAATAATTTTTACTTTGACTACCCCCCTCCGAGGTCTTAGAAGATGGGGCCGCCCCCAACATGGGACCCCCTCCGGGACTACGAAGAACGCGCCAGGCAGAGAGCGGAAAGGCAGGAACATCTTGAGTCTAGTAACCTGGGTTCTTCCCACCAATCTCTCCCCTCACCCTTCCCCTGCCCGGGTACTCGAGTTCTAGGACCAAATGACCCCAGTAAATCCCCTGCCGTACTCTGGCGGCGTCCTCGCTCCATCCTCCTCACCCCATCTCTGGGCCCAGGGGAAGACAGAGCCAAGTTCTCACCAAAGCGCATCCTTTCTGAATCTTGTTCGGAGGGACTTGGTAGGGTGAGCTCTCCGAGAGAGCTGGCTTGGGTTTATCACCCTCAGGCAACTAGCTGCGCAAATGAGCGGTGGCTCAAGGGCCAGGGAATCCCTGGGGCTTATCCGCAACCCCCCACCCCTTTACTGAACTCAGCCTCGGGAAATGCTCCGTGCGCGCGCTGGGTGGCCAGCTCTCTGCCAGAGGTTCTCCAAGTGCCAAGAGAAACGGAGAAAGGCCCGCTCCAGTTCTTTTGGTATTTCCCTTTCCGACCCCGAAACTGATTTTTCCCTCCTCACAGTCCCAGAGGGCCGAAGCTTTAGGAGGCGGCGGACCGGGCCGCGCTCAGAGAGGCTTTGCCACTTGAGGAAGGTGCCCAGGACCTGCGAGGCGCGGGCAGGCCAGAGAGACCGCTGCGAGGCAGGCTGCGCCGGAGGGAGCGCCCAGCCCAGCAAAGAGTTAAAGGGAGGGGACGTGGGCTGTCACGCGTCATTGGGCAGATTACGTGCAGCAAACAAAAAGTGTGTGTCTGCGTGCCAGTCAGTCACTGCATCGGGTCCATCTGTACAACTCTCTCCGCGCGCTCTCGCTGTCTCGCTCTCTCGCTCTCCGCTCTTACTCTCTCATCTCTCTCACCCTATCTCTCCATCTCTCTCTCTCTCTCTTTCTCCCTCACTCTCTCTCCCTCTCCTCTCTTTAGGCACAGCCTACGAGACAGCAAAACCAACACCTCTGGACATGGAAACGCACTGATACGATAGGCAAAAGAAACACTCGATTGCATCCCCCGGTTCCAGGTGGCCTTATTTGGGCGATTCGTTCCTGACCTTATTCCTGGTAAGTCTCTGTGCTTAGATGTGGGAGGGGGGTGGGGAAGAAGGCAGGTTTGGTACGGAGAGTGGAAAATTTTGTCGTCCGTCTCGTCATCCACCAGAAGAGAGGGAAACATAATTGTTGAGGGGATCTCTACTGGCAATAAGATTATACAAAGGGAGGAGCGGGTGGGGATCACTTTGCGGGAGAAGCAAGCGACGGGGGAGCGCGCGGCCGCCAGACAATGCCTGCCTCCGGGGAGGGTGAGAGGCCGGCGGCAGCGACGCGCGCTCGGCGAGCCCAGCGGGCTCTGGGGAGGATCCCCCGGGCGCCGGGAGCTGGGGCCTAGAACAGGCTGCAGGGCTCTGAAGGGCTGGGTGGCAGAGGCGACCGCACGCTGGCGGGCGAGCCCAGGCTCTCGCCCAGCGGTGATTGTGGCCAGCTCGAGGCTCGTGGCGGCCGCCGCTGCGACGCGAACCCCTATTAGCGCGGCGTAGCGAGGATCTTTTCACCGTATTGTTAGGTAGAACTGCATTTTAATGATTGCGTCCCTGCTGTTGCCCGAAGTGACGGGGCGACCTCCCGGCACAATGAAACGTCTGTGTGAAAGAGACTTTTAAAGGAAGAGAGAAATTGAGGCATAAAACGCTGAATTGAGGAAACTGAAAAGGAGAGAATAGGATTCCGTTGAAAAGGAGATGAGATTCTGAAGGGTTTTTTTTTTTTTAACGTATTTAAATTTGCAATTAGAGATCAGAAAGGCTACCTTGTGTGGGGTAAAAATACCCAGAGATAGATGCTGTAATATAGTAAAGTAAGTTTCTACTTTATGGATATTTTCTCTTATTTCTGTCTGGAAGAAACAGCCCAATACTTGACATTTAGAGGATGTAATGGAAAAAGAGGCTGACCAAAGTTTCATGCCCTGTTAGCTGGAAAGGAGGGGGGGGGGGAAGCTCTACCTTGTAATCACATTTGCAAGATTAATTGGTTAATAGACATTAAGATAAAAATGGACATTACTAATATTATTCCATAATGAACAGCTTCTTAGGAAAAGAATTAGGTCTATTCTTTCCTGCTACTTAAATTATACAAAGCATACATAAATTACTGCCTATTCAGACGTTATTAGGGAAAAACCAACTTGGGGGAATCTTTTAATCAGAGTTAACAATGCAGTTAGTTCAAAGCCAGTTTAAAATTTAAATACCTGCTTTGTTCTTTTAAAAAATGACAAGTTTTGTAAGGGTGTCCAGTGGCATAGGAAGGGAAATGTCTCTTTATGACAGCTTAATAGAGCCCTCCATCAGGGTAGTGAACTTTCTAAATTGCTGTGGATTAAACAGAGAGCCCACAGAGGTCTACCCAAGTGGGGCTGCCCCCTCTTGCCCAAACAGGGTCATATCTGGGGGAGTGAGAATTCACCAGTCACTACACATGCAGTATTTCAATCAGGGGACCCTTCAGGCCTGCCCTGTACCTGCTCACTTCATGAGGCACATGCAACTCAATCCACCCCCTTGTATAACAAGGTAACTGGGATTCACCCTTATCCATAAATAAGCATGTCGAGAAAAAAATAATTACCTCTGCTTGCTGCTTTTAATTAAAGCCTCGGAGGGACAGTGTTGGATTATGGTAATGAACAGACATACGTCCCCTCTTGTAGGCTGCAGAGAAAGGTTAGCTGACACAGAATCAGTGGCCCTGACACTCTACTTTAAATCCATTCGCCATGCTCGGCTGTCTCTGCCTGCTCACTAAGGCTGCTCCCTCTTTGGAAGAAAGAAAACATCAACTCCTAGGCACCCAGTTCAATACATAAGAAGAGAGGAGAGGAGCTTTTTCCCAAGGGTTGGAAGTTTCTTTCAGTCGGGGAAAGTCTATAGGCTAGTAANAGAAAAAAAAAAAAAAAAAAAAAAAAAAAAATCTTATTGTTCTCCCAACCCATATTCCCCAAATCCTGGCCCATCCTCCCCCAAGGTAATGCAAAAGACCAATCTGTCTTTCCTAGCCCTGTTTTCCTTCTCAAAAGCGGTCCACTCTGAGCTCCCAGGATTCCAATTATTTTAAAAAGGGGGCGGGGTGGGGTGGGGAGTACTCCTCAGTTGGCATTTTCAAAAAATGCCAGATTTAATCTGCCACTGGCTTTATTTTTGAAATCAAGGCTATGCAAAAATCAGGCAAATTCAAGAAAATATGTCTAATAGTTGCAATGTTCTGCCTGGATTCATAGAGACAAAAGGAGTAAATACGGAGTAATTTAAGTTGTTTCCTTGTTCTGTTTATCTGTCACCAGTGATGGAGGATTCAGGCATCCAGCGAGGCATCTGGGATGGAGATGCCAAGGCTGTCCAGCAATGTCTGACAGATATTTTTACCAGTGTTTACACCACCTGCGACATCCCTGAGAATGCTATATTTGGTCCCTGCATCCTGAGCCATACTTCCCTGTACGACAGCATAGCTTTCATAGCCCTCAAGTCCACGGACAAGAGAACAGTCCCCTATATCTTCCGGGTAAGTCTTGGCCAGTGCTGCATAGGGTATGAGGGTAATCCCATGTTGAAAACTGACCTAAGATCATTCTAATGACAAGCTGAGATAGGTTCTGAATGTAGAAAGTGAAATAATGTGAGACATCCTATTTTACACATCAAAAAATAGAAAAGGAATATTAAACTCAAATTATTGTCAACTGATTTCTGGAATAAATGACACAGTTTGATTTGGAATGCCAGGTGTATCTAAATCACTGCCTCAGTTCTGGGCTTTTCTGGTGATGAACACAACTTCCTTAACTCTTTGGGAGATTTCAACTAGGGTGGAAGCTCTTTGCATACCAAGTACTTTCTGTAAGTACTTTTATTATAAGTATTGGGTGGGTTTCTGTTCCAACCTAGGAGGCCTTCTTTTCCTCTAAATGCTACTCTTTCTAGGAAGCTAGCTAGTCCCAGAATTTGTATTTAATGAAAATGTTAATGACTTGACAATAAAACATCATTAAATTCATATGTTTGAGTTTCAAGATATAAGTCCTTCCACTTTCTATTCTTTCTTTGCAAAGAAAAATTACCAATTTTTTAAGGCAAAATTAGGAAGATGAATGAATGCCATGGAACAATTTCTAAGACCTAAGCTTGTTTTTTAACTTCTGAAGCAAACAAAATTCCTCAAGCTTTCGTAATGTGGGGTAATTTAGAAGTGAATTCTCAAGAGGTTAATATTAATTTGAATTGTAAGGAGGAATTTTCGCATTTGATATTCAACCAATATATGAAAACGACAGCTTAATCTATACGATTGATACAGTGTTTCAAAGGACAGTTATCTTGCCTGCCGGTTACAAACACAAAGATGGGTGCCAACTTGGGTCATGGTTAAGCTTGATCTCAGATGATTCTTTGGAAAAGAATAACAAAAAAGAAATGGTCTTGCCTTCTCCAGCTGCATTCTCTCACGAGAGTCTCCCTCCCCCCTCCCCCCTTGCATTCTTTATGTTTTTCTAAACTGTAGGTAGACACCTCAGCGGCAAATGGATCTTCAGAAGGTCTCATGTGGCTGCGACTTGTCCAATCAGCCAGAGATAAAGAAGAGCAGAACCTTGAAGCCTATATAAAAAACGGACAGCTGTTTTACCGCTCTCTCCGCAGGATTGCCAAAGACGAGGAGTTACTAGTTTGGTATGGGAAAGAACTGACTGAGTTACTCTTGCTCTGCCCCTCTAGATCCCACAGCAAAATGAATGGTAGGTTGGCTCGCGACCTGCGACGGGGCCCTTCGCTAGCGGGGGAGACGCAGGGAGAGGCGGGGGCTCCCTCTGGGGCACTGGCGCCTTTCCTCCCTTAGGGCACCTGCTGGGAAACTTCGGAGGTATAGTCCGGAATGAGGCTGGGACAGATAGATGAGAATAAATCGGGGGACACTTGGCTTGATGACTGCACTCCCTCTGATTTGGAGGGAAGGTTAGATCTGGTCGGACAGGGTACTCTTCTCAGAAGCTCAGGTCCTGAGAGATGAAGGTGACTTGTGAAGAGGGTGATGGCAAACTGTTCTGGAGACGATGCTTAGTAATCATGTGGTGTGCGTGTGTGTGCGCGTGTGTGGTGTTTTCTCACTAAGCAGGGTCGTCCCCTTACACATGCCTGGAATGCAGCCAACGTTTCCAGTTTGAGTTCCCCTATGTGGCGCATCTGCGCTTCCGCTGCCCCAAGAGACTTCACAGCGCTGATGCCAGCCCCCAAGAAGAGCAAGGCGGCGGCGTGGGCACCAAGGATCACGGAGGCGGGGGCGGTGGCAAGGATCAGCAGCAGCAGCAACAAGAGGCGCCCTTGGGCCCCGGCCCCAAGTTCGGCAAAGCCGGCCCCATCCACCACTACCCGGCCCCCTCCCCCGAGGGCAGTAATCAGCCTGCGGCCGGCGGCGGCGGCGGCGGCGCCAAGCCCTCCACGGACTTTCACAACCTGGCCCGGGAGCTCGAAAACTCGGGGGGAGGCAACAGCTGCTCCCCGGTCCGGAGCCTCGGCAGCGGCGGCGGCCACCAGGAGGCGGAGCTGAGTCCCGACGGCAATGCCAACGGCGGCGGCAAGGGGAAGAGGAAATTCCCGGAGGAGGCGGCTGAGGGGGGCGGCGGCGTGGGGCTGGCGGGGGGCCGGGGTCGCTTCTCCGAGCGGCCCCTGCCCGCCTCCAAGGAGGACTTAGTGTGCACGCCGCAGCAGTACCGCGCCGCGGGCAGCTACTTCAGCCTGGAAGAGAACGGCCGCCTTTTCGCTCCGCCCAGCCCCGAGACGGGCGAGGCGAAGCGCAGCGCCTTCGTGGAGGTGAAAAAGGCGGCCCGAGCGGCGGGTCTGCAGGAGGAGGCGGCCTGGGGGCCCTCTGCCTAGCCGGCTTGGAGGGCGGCAGCCCGGCGCGGGGCAGCGCCTTCACCTCGGTGCCGCAGCTGGGGGGCTCGGGAGGCAACGGCGCGGGCGGCGGCGCTGCCGCGGGGGCTTCCGGCGGCGCGGGCGGCGGCCAGGGTGCCTCCTCGGACGAGCGGAAGAGCGCCTTCTCGCAGCCGGCGCGCTCCTTCTCTCAGCTGTCCCCGTTGGTGCTGGGCCAGAAGCTGAGCGCGCTCGAGCCGTGCCACCCCGGCGACGGGGTGGGCCCCACCAGACTCTACCCTGCCGCCACCGACCCTCTGGCCGTGAAGCTCCAGGGGGCCGCGGACCTGAACGGAGGTTGCGGGGCCCTGCCGACCGGCGGCGGCGGCGGCGGCCTGCCCAAACAGAACCCCTTCCTCTACGCCACCGCTTTCTGGCCCAAGAGCTCCGCGGCAGCGGCGGCGGCGGCGGCGGCGGCCGCGGGGCCCCTGCAGTTGCAGCTGCCCTCTGCGCTCACGCTGCTGCCGCCCTCCTTCACCTCGCTGTGTCTGCCCGCGCAAAACTGGTGCGCCAAGTGCAATGCCTCCTTCCGCATGACCTCCGACCTGGTGTACCACATGCGGTCGCATCACAAAAAGGAGTACGCGATGGAGCCCTTGGTGAAGCGGCGGCGGGAGGAGAAACTCAAGTGCCCCATTTGCAATGAGTCCTTCAGGGAGCGCCACCACCTCTCCAGGCACATGACCTCGCATAATTGACACGGAAAAGACCCTAGCTTTCCGCGCGCGCACACTCACAGTCAAGCCACCTACAGGAAAAACACGCGAGGACATCCACCACCTCCTTGTGACCTGAAACGTTGCACCCAGAGACAGAAACACACACACTGAAACATACACGTGCCACCCCCAACCTTTTCATTTACATGTTTACCTGCGACCTACATTACACACACACACACACACACACACACACACACACACACACACATACAAACACACACAAAAGCAAGACAGGATGGTGGATTTTTGATTGGGTGGGTTGTTCGAGGGGTTTTCTTTTGAATGCACGCATTTTCACTTTCCAAAAACAAAGGTACATTTTTAAAAATGTCATATATTGCAACATATTGATGCATTTGTCATACGTTTCTACTTAAATTATTAAGCACTTACGGTTTAGATGTAATAATTATATGTAAGGGCAAAATTTATTTTAGATATAAAGTAAAGGAGGAGGGTGAGATGCTTTCTGCATTTCTTGATGACAGTTTGTGTTCTTACAAAAATAAATAAAAAGAAAAAGGGGTCACGATTCAATTTAAGTTTCCAGGGGGAAGTGCATGTATCACGAAATGATTATGGACTTCAATGAAGAATGTCATCATTATGTAAATATGTATTTCCTTTTAATACAAAGTGTAATTTTGTGCCAGTGAAATGGAGTCTGAATAGTTATGTGTTTCTTTTATCCCTGGAAAGATTAAACTTTATAGATTATCCAGGTATGTTGGATGCTTTGACAATAAATGACTATTTTCTTCGAAGCAATTATTTGGAAAGTGTTTTTAAGTATTTTTATTTTTTTTTTGTAGCTAAGGGCTACACTTTGAGTAGATACCACCTATTTTCATTGAGTCTCTGAAAAGAAGAGAAGAGATAGCAGAAGAAATCGATAATAAACCCTGTCCCACTTACATTTATTTACCCTAAGCCAATATTGAACCTAAAAGTGAGAAGACAAAGTTTGATTATTGTTTGTAAAACCTTTATCTGGAAAGTGTCGGTCTTCTTCATCAAAGGACAAATCTTTTAGACAAAGATGTCTGCCATGAAGCTAACCTGTCAGTGGGATGTCAGCATTCTTTTCAGCAGCAGGATAATTAGCATCTTCACAAGTGGCCAAAGACGGATTGTCAGGCCTTGATCAGAGAAGCCAGATGAAAAGCCCACTTTGATTCTACGAGTGAGGCCTATGTGGAGGAGTATCCTGTGCTCTAGAACCCTTCAGCATTCTGTCATTATCTATTAAGAGACCCAATGGGGAGTTTCTTTAGAAACCAAAGTGAAATGACCATGATAGTCCATGTATTGCTGGGCCTAGCCTTCTTTCTAAGGGCCTAGCTGGGCCTAGCTTGAGCAGCTGCACGGCCTCTGGAAAAAAACCAGTCCTAGGGCATTACGATACAGAGGAACCTGATAACTTTCCTCCTCTGCCTGTTCTTCCTCTTATGAAGAGTCTCTCTATGCTCTTCATATACTGACAGTTCTTAAGTTGTTCAGCAATCATTAGGTGCAAAACCATAAAAAGGATGATCTTTTAGGTCTTAGGGTAGCCTGCACTTAATCCATTCTCTTCATTCTAGAAATGCTCTACGAACAGACACTATCCTGGTTTATCTATCACACGAGGTATTCTTTCCCATTTTTGTCCTCCACATCTGGCCAGTCCTCCACTATGTCAGAAGGAGGACACCTGTGAGAAAGTCTGAAATGGGAAACTTGCACACTGTCTCATTGAAGGCATTCGATGGTTTTGCCTCTAAAAGGATTTGAAAGCTTTCATTATCTTAAGGTAACTACAGAACAAGTTTCAATGAGGGCAGGCAGCAAGTAAAGACCAGGGGTAGGGCAGAGAGATGTATCCATAGTGTGTCTCCTGTTGGGTGAAAAAGCAGATTGATTTCCTTATCATCTAAGGACTTTCCTGTCCTACATTTCTCTGAGGCCAGCTCTCAGTTTTCCCAGGCAACAGTTGCATGATCTGAAACCCTCAGCCCCAGCAAAGTGGGATGCGAACAGTCCAGAATTCTGGTTTTAACTGCTCTTCCTGACTCAGATGACCCTGCGGCATCACTGGCGTCATCTGAGTTAGCCGCATTCTGGTTTTCTCATCTATATAATAAGTGAGACGGGTTCTGCTATCTTTAAACTACTTCCAGCACTGGGGAATTGTTTTTTGCAATGGATTGATCAGACCCCAATGAAATCTAAAGGGGGATGTGTAGAGAAAAGACCAAGATTGGCCAGGAAGCAAATTTGATGGCAAGAAGTAGGAAAGATATTTGGGGGCAAATGAAAGATGGGCCTCAAAAGATCCTTAAATCACAATGCTTGAGAGGCTAACTAAATAGCCCATACCTAGGATACTAGTGGGTCTCTGGAGCAAAAGTATCTTTAAAACCATCCAAACCAACAACACAGGTTGCTTGGGGTCTAACTTTCCAAAACAAATAAACAAACAAACAAAACCCCCCAAAACTTAAATGCTCCTATGTTTCTGTCCAGAATCTCCTTCTCACTAGGAGGCTTCCTTACCTGTTGGGGATTCAGAGATGAACTTAGGTCTAGAAAAAAGGTAAGCAGATGCTCCTTTTTGTAAAGTCTGGAATCATATAGTTTGAAGGACACCTGGAGATTTCCGTTGTGTTTTCTTTTGTATGGTCATTAACTTACACAATCAGGAAGAAAGCCGAATCTTGGCTGAGCTACTGCCCCGGCGATCCAGGTGGGTGTGTTTGTGGCAGACACTTTAGGGCTGGGCCCCTGTGCTGATCAATCCTCCCACAAGACCTTTTTGGCGGGAATTAGTGGGGGAAGGGTGCCCAGAGCTAGTTTTGCCTTCAGCCAAAGCAAACTGAGAAATGTTTTCTTTTAATGCTGCATTTTCAAGCTTTCAGATGTATCTTAACTCTCTCCATGTCTGAACTTTCTCAGATGAAACGTTCTAAGATTCCATAATCCCATGCATCTACCCAGCTAACGGAGCTGGCTGGCTGGGGCCGTGGGCATAGATGATGTCTGCACACAGCTGCGGAGGTAACAAGGTCACAGGGTTATGCAGCCTTGTGGCTGCGTTGGTCAGGTGAAGTCTAAGACAGATGGCTGAGCTCACAGCACTGAAGCCGCGGGTCCTAAAGACTGGGAAATGGAAAATCAACGGGTTGCTGCTCTAGCATTTGCTGGTCCCAGTCGGGAGAGAATACCTGGGATTTACCGCGTGCCTAGCGCCATCGATCTCCAAGCGTGCTCTCCGAGCAGATTCCTCATCCCTCTCCTCAGTTGGCTTTGGTCAGTGGGGGCAGGCTGAGGGCGGGGTGTGGTGGCGGGTGGGGAGGGACGGCTGCATTTCCCAGGATCTGCTTGCAGGGTATAGCTTATGCTCACGGGCTGCGCAACTGGAGGGCCCCAGAAGACGCATCTCGGCACCTGCTCGCAGGCGCTGGCGAGCGGAGACCGAAACCTGACTAGCCCGGGAAAAGTTCCCAAGGTCCCGGGCCCGCTCCTCCGCTCTGAGGCCCAAGGAGGCCCGAAGTCCCGCGTTTTGCAGTGGCAGCCACTCGCCACCTATCTGCTGCCGCCCTTCCACGCCTCAATGGGCGGGGTGGGGGTGGGGAGACAGGCGTTCCAGGCCGGGTTCCGCATTTCCTTCCTTCCACCAACGACCTCCGAACAACCGAGCTGCGCCTGCTTCCCGTCCTCTGTTAATAAAGTTTCCCTCCCAGCAGCTTCTCCCTTAGGCGCCCTGCCCAAGGAGCCTGATTGCGAGCCGAGAAACCTTGGACACCGGGGACCAGTCATACCCAGAAAACCGGCCGGGAAGTGCCGGAGCCCCAGAGCGGCCGGGCGGGGCGGGGGGAGGTTGGGAGGGGATCTGGGGCTCTCGGTCTCTTTGTCTCCACCCACAGTCCGCGCGGACTCTCCTCCGCCAGCCCGGAAGGTGCGGAGAGCCAGCGATGGGTCCCGGGAGCCGACCACTGCGGACTGACAGAGTTGGGCAGCGCCGGCAGCGAGCAAGGGTCCCCCTGGGGGCCGGGGGAGGGGGTGAAGTGGTTCGATTTGGATTTTCTTTCCTTTTCCCTCCTTTCCCAATCCCATGTTCTGGAATCATTGTTGGCTCATTCGGTGGTATTCCCTTCCCTCAATCCCTCCTCACCGGCACGTCTCTTAAGCACTTCCGAAGACTTGAGATCACTCCTGAGTTTTACGAAGAAACCTGTCCTGGATTCTCAGGCATCCAGGCAACCGACTCTTACGGTGGCCACAGCAGCCCAGTAGGAAACCGCACTGGCAGTTTACTGGGGTTGAGGACTACCCCACAGCTGACTCGGGGATTTAGAGATGGGCGAGTGCCCGTTCCCTCCAAACAGACACACACACACACACACACACACACACAGGCCACCTCTAAAACAGTTCCTCCTAGGAAAGGTTGCAGTTGGCCTGGCTTTTCTTTTGGCCTTGCTTGGAAATGTCATGTCTTCTCCTGAAGGTGCAAAAGTGCCTCCACGGAGGTGTAAAAATTTTGGCCTGCCTCGGAGCTGAACTGGGAACGGAGAGAGAAGCTGGGCCACTTCCTTTTTTCTCTTTCACATGCATTTTGGTTGAGAGGCAGGCAGGCCATGAAGCCTAGAATGTTGAGGCAGGAAGATCTGTCTTAGGCTAGTGGGCCTGAATGCCTGTTGGCTTCGTAATCTGGCTGGGCAGGGGGAAAGGATGCTCTACCTTGGCTTCATAGATCCCATTCCTAAGGTAACTTTTGCTTTTCTTACTTTAAATTGGAACTTAAAACTTTTCAGAAACACATTTATTCTCCAGTAGTAGTGGATGAAGAAACTGAAGAAAAAGTTCTATTAAAAAAAAAAAATCCTTTTTTTTTTTTTTTTTAATCTGTAGGGTTAGAGGTCCAGTAAAGCATCCTACTTAAATAGCTGACCTGGTTAGACTAATTATTATTTACTTATCCTTTTTCTTTTCTTTCTTTCTTTTTTTTTTTTAAGATTTTATTTATTTATTTGAGAGAAAGAGCGCAGAGGGAGAGAGAGAGGGAGCTCCCAGTGAGCAGGGATCCTGACTCAGGGCTTGATCGCAGGCACTTAACACTTAACTGACTGAGCCACCCAGGCGCCCCATACTTATCCCTTTTCAAGTTATGTGTGTATGTATGTGTGTACTGAAATATATATACATTTATATATGTTTGCACACATAGCACACATATATGGATATATATATGTGTATACATTATATAACACATGTATATTTATATATACAAGTGTACATATCCATTTTAGTATACACACACAGGCACACAACTGGCAGACACTATTCCCAACACTTTTTGTTGATTCGGCTTAATTCTCATAACCTACCCAAGAAAAAGCCTACAAAGGGCCTTCCTTTGTGTCTTAGGATTGTGTGGTTAGTATGGCTGTCATCTTGGAGCAGAAAGATGGATATCATACAGGTAATGGAAAGAATAGTGGCTTCTAAGTCAGAGGCCTGCTCCAAAATTTGTGGCCTTTTCATGCAGGGTCTCAGTTTATTTTACTTGAACTCGTGAATAATACCACCTATGGTTTTACACACAGCAGTGTCTTGAAAAGCAAACCAAGCCATTCACATAGAAACTTCTCGCTTCCTATGCATGATTGTCTTCCCTGTTGGCAAAAGAGATATGCTTTTAGCCTCAACTTACCTTCCTCTGGTGATTAGGGGGCTCTATTACCTCTACAAGAAATCTTGTGTGCTCTTAACTTCCTTTAGTTATCTTTGCTCATTTTGCACAGAGATGGGAGTAACAGCTGGTTTGATTTTGATTTTTCATCTGCCAGAGACCCCTGACTCTAGCTCAAGTTTTTTTTAATAGTTTTAAATGGACCTTAAGCTACAATGCATTATTTTACTATACATTTCCTGTCTTTTAAAGAGATTTGAAGAAGACATACAGTATCTTCCTCTTTTCCCCAAATTCTTGAGGGAATAAATTCTTCAGAGAAACGTGAAGACTTTTTGTCAACCAAGAAAAGGGATGAGATTGAAAGAAAAAAATCACGGGACAAACTTAATTGTCAGTTCTTTAACCTTTCACTTCTCTTCAGATGTCCAGCTAGCTACAAATTCCAAATTCTTCTCATCTTTTCTTTTTTTCCCCTTTTCTCTGGAGAAAGTGTGTGCGAATGTGTGGGTTTCTCCAGGGAAGAAATCCAGAAAACAGTTCCACCCTTGACCAGGATCCCAGAGCACACACACCTGCTTTGGGGGCTGAAATCTGGAAAAATAGAGCACAATTACACTCTTCCCTGGGGATTCATCCCTGGATGGGTGTGCCAGTGTTACACCACCGCTCCTAGAATTCAAAGTAGTTTATTCTGTGTTTAGTTACTTCTCTGTGAAGTGTGAAACTTTTTAAAAAAGCTTTTGATGGCTTCTTTTCTCACAGACAAACAAATGAATTAAGATCTGTTTTCCCCTCTGGCAAGATTTCACTGGGTCTTTGAAAAAGACAAACATAGCCAAACAGCGACACCCAGCCCAGAAATCAATGCAAATCATGCAGTTAAAAAAATCCTAGTATCCATACACTTCTCTAGGCTCAGAGGGTAGGTGTCAGAGCCAAATGAGGGTGGAGGAAAGAAAATAAAGAGAATAGTACTGCAGAGTCCCTCTTAGGAAGAGGGGTAATTAGACTTCCCCATTAAAATGCTTTTTTTTATTTGAATATACATGAAGGCATTTTCCCCTCCATTTTTTTTTTTTTGAGCTTCTTTTCTGATTTTGGAACAGTCTAAAGAAGGATGGGGCATTGGTATGCAGAGGTACTTCTCTTCCTGGGGTGATAGTGCTTAAAACTACTTCCAAATCAGAAGTCTTTGATTTTGAGGCTGCCCTTGAAAGCATTTATTAAGCTTCCAAACATGCCTAAACGTAAAACCAGGGAGATACTTAGAAAACTTACCTCTCAAAAATTGAATTCCATGCATAGTAAAGATAATAGCATGGTAAGACAAGTTTCATCAAGTTACATGATTGCTAGCAGCTCACATCTGAATTTCTTAAATCCTTTAAATATTCAAAATACATTTATTTTGGTATTAAGCCAATTTTTTAAAAGTCAGCTCCACAGCCAACATGGGGCCCACACTCACAACCGCAAGATCAAGGGTACTATGCTCTGCCTACTGAACCGGCCAGGCACCCCGGTATCAAGTCAATTTGGTAACAGCTCAGAAAGAGGGACTTGGGATTTCAGATAGCACAAATTTCTCTCTTCTTGGGGTTGGTGGCTTTCCTTTGAACACATTTCAGGAAAAGAAATTTAAAGCTTGGCAAGTCTAGTTTCTGAGTCTCTGTCATATCAACTCTTTACAATAACCTGCTGGGGGATCCAGGAACATGGTCACCTGGAGAAACATAGAGGTAGTGAAAAGAGAGGACCTCTGATAACAACTTCACAATTTCATTGACTCTAAGGAAACAACTCCAAAAGGAGGTAATTTCCCCCAAACTCGCCTTCTCAGAAATTTTCATTAGAAATGAGAGATATTAAGAGCTCACAGAGCAGTAATGATAGAAAAGTAATATTTCCCAGGAAAACAATAATACCTATAGGACATTATAAAGGTCCTGGAAGAAGAGATCCCTCTAAATCACCTAGCTCACTGTTAAAAATGCAGATTCCCAGATGCACTTCCAGAAATTGGGTAGATCTTATTATGGGCCCAGAATCTTGTTTAAATTAATCATCCTAGGTGATTCTAGAGCAGGTGGGGTTTTTTTTGTTTAAGATTTTATTTATTTGACAGTGAGAGACAGCCAGCGAGAGAGGGAACACAAGCAGGGGGAGTGGGAGAGGGAGAAGCAGGCTTCCAGGGGAAGAGCCCGATGTGGGGCTTGATCTCAGAACGCTGAGATCACGCCCTGAGCCAAAGGCAGCTGCTTAACCACTGCGCTACCCAGGCGCCCCATAGAGCAGGTGGTTCTTGATCCACACTTTGAGTGCTTTGAGAAGCACTGTGAAGGATTTAGAGCAGTAATTAGCCCTACGGAAACAAATTAAAATATAGAAGTACCTCAGTCTAGAAACTTGCTATGTTTCCGAAATACTGAGCCTAAATTGAATTATAGGCTTATAAATATACAGTAAAAGTTTTTAAGTCTCTTCAAGGATGCTCTCTTTGTTTCAGATCAATTATCAATATTTGGTGATTCATAACACGTCAACATTTTGCTTTTTCATTCCCATTCAGGCCCGAGTCATTAGTATAAACAACAATAAAAAATCTGTAAATGCATAAGGAAGCCTCTGTTTAAGAGAACCTTTAAGCTGAGTCTGTATGGAAGATTTTCAAACGTTTATGACCATCACCGCATGAGGGATTTGCTTTTTATTTATTTATTTTTTTGAGTTTGGATACTTTGGGTTTTCTAAAATTGTGTCGCAACTTCTTTGCATTTGTGTGTTCACGGCCTTCACCAGCCAGCCTGTGACGCCAACCTCCCAAGAATTCGCTTTACCTACGGGTTTTCAATGGATCATAGTAACAGGATTGAGAATCTTTTGAGCTATCTCAGTTTGTTCCGTGTTCCGGCTTTTACCAAACAACCCCTGCAGCTTCTCCACGGATGCCCCGGGGCTGCACAGAGGCTGCCACCTTCTGATGGTGAGTCTAAGCCACCCACTCCGACTGCAGAAGCTACTGGGGCCAGGCAACAGACCGCTCCTCCACTGGCTTCATCTCACTGCATTTGCTAACTGGGTATCACCATCTCCATCCAGGACTCAGATCTAAATCGGAGGGGGTGGGGCCGGAAGCGCGTGGTGGCGCGAGGTGTGGTCCATTCACAGCAACCCGTCAGCTCTGATGTCGCCGTTATGCTAGAACAGGTATGCGCTCCTGGAATGCACTTTTACAAATGTAAACATAACTGTAACAATCTCGTCCTACTAGGCTTCTAGATTTGCCAGGCCATGGCTGCATTCAAGGGTAGATGCAACCTACAAGATCATTTTAGGTCCATACAGTCCATGTATATTTTCTATATATATAGAAAATATATATATACATATCACAGAGAATCCTGCATATATATATAATATAATCTATATAATATATAATGCATAGTATATGTAATATAATATATAATATATATATTTTATATATTATATGTATAATATGTATATGAGATTCAATTTCAGGAGACCTAACATCTAATCTCCTTCTGGCTCTGCCATTCCCCAGGTGTATGACCTTGGGTGAACTAATTTCTTTAAGCTTCAGTCTTCTCACCTGTAAAATGAGAGGGTTAGACTAGATCAGAGCTTCTCAGATTTTATAATAATTATTAGGCACTTGATAAATGGATTTGGCTCCATTTCCAGAGATTCAGAATGAAGGGGCAGTGGCCTATGTATAAGAATTTGCATTTTAATAAACTCTCTGGGTGATTCACTATCCACTTTTGGGAAATATTTGTCTAAATCAGTGGTTCTTCACTCTCCTCTTATATTAGAAACATGGAGAAAGTTTTAAAAAATACTCTTGACTGGATCCACTCCAAATCACTTCATCAGAATATCTGGGTGTGGGAGCAGGCGTCCGTGTGCTTTACAAGTTCTTTTGTGCAGCAGGGGTTGAGAATCAATGGATTAGATAATCTTGAAGATCTTTTCTTAGGTCTAGAATCCGGACTTTTCATCTGGGATTCTTGGTTCTCTACCACAATACCTCCGTTTAGAAATATGGGGCATTCTGTGTATACAGATTTACCTTTAGGGGCTGATTCCTGTTCCCCCAAATTCATCTGTTGAAGTCCTAACCCCTAGTACCTCAGAATGTGACTGTATTTGGAGATGGGGACTTTAAAGGAGTAATTAAGGTAAGATAAGATCTTATGGGTGGACCATGATCCAATATAACTGGCATCTTTACAAGAGGAGATTAGGGCATAGACAACACAGGCAGACAAGGTGAGGATACAAGGTGTAGGCAGCCATCTGTGGTCCCAAAATGGAAGTCTCAAAAGAAACCAACCCTGTCAACATCTTATCTTGGACCTTTTTTGCCCCTGAAATTGTGAGAAAATAAGTTTCTGTTGTCCCCAGTTTGTGGTATTTTCTTAATGACAGCCCTAGCAAACTAACACAGTAGTAGAATAGTTTTCTGAAACCTGACTGACTTTAAAGAAAATGGCTTCTCTTATTATTGTTTATTATTGTTCAGAACCAACTTATCTCTTGTATGGATACAAATAAACTAAAAAGAAGATGATTTAATGAGTATTTTTCAAAGTCCTGATTAAAGATAAACTATGGAAATAAGTAATGCAGTTTAAATACTATGAGCTAATTTTGAGGATGGTGTTTTAAGTTGACAGGACTAAGAAAATTTCCAGGGATTTTTGCTACCAATCATAAATAACAAGCCTGTTTTTAATTAAACAATAAATTACTACCAAATTTTTAATGTGGCCATGTAAATTTAATGTAAATTTTAATTACGAGTATACATGAAATAGAATTTATTATTTTAATTTTAATTCTAGGTTTTATAAGACAACCCTGTCACCTATCCAATACATCCCTAATTTCTCATGCCTCTTTCTTAAGATTTCTTTAATCTTAATTTTCATTTGGATCTACTCAAAGAGAAACTGTTCAAGTATTTTCATCATACCCTGGAAAAACATATTTAGACTATAAAGAAAAAGATATATTGCCACCTAGTGGAAAATAGGCAGAATCATTTGGTTGTCATTCAGTTTTTAAACCACAAAATGGTTAGTACAACAAATGCTTAAAAATGTTCTTCGATCATGAATAACTACGCTTTAATTAAATGATGCCTTCCACGTTTAGCTGCCATATCATTTTTTACTTTTATTTTATGTAGTCTTTATTTTTACTTAGCAGTTCTTCATATACATGTGCTACTGCTATATGCTGAGCGATGAAGTTGAACGTACTCTTTCTGAAGGACATCTAGCTAAAATGACAAAAGTATTGACAGGCAAATATAAAGACTATTTACTATCCACAGAAGGCCAGTATCGTACACAACTAATGTCAATATAGCTGATTGAGTTTGGGCAAGTCACAGCTCTGGACCGGTTTCCTCATCTGAAAAAGTGGTGTTAAGCTACATAATTGATCAAATATTTTCAATTCTAATATAATCAGATTATATATCTATAATACACACTTATAGTTGTCAAGCCTAGGGTCTTTGTAATAATTAGGTGAGTGCCCAACTTAGTTTAAAGAGTAGTGTGGGTGAGTTAATAGGTGTATGTCTTTGGAGTAACATTTCAGCATAGAACTAAAAGAAGCTTATTAATGGAAAGGAAGTTCCTATCTATTTACTTGGTTGCCAGGTTCCCAGGGTTTTTCTTTCCCTAAGAGGAAGGTGACCCGGCTAATTTTAACTTCAGCAATTGCATTCTCTCCAGCTAAGTTATCCTGGCGGCTTCCATGTGGTTGTAGCATCCTTTATTGTTTCCTGTCCTAAACTTTCAGAAGGTTGCTATTAACTGATGGACTGTTGTTGACCTTTAATAAGCATGAAGGATGATATTAACAACTTGGTAATTCTGTAAGTCTTTCTTACCATAGGGCAGGGAAGGAGAGTTTAAGGACACTTCCCTTTTCTTAGCCCTTGGTATGTCCCAAGAATGTCACAAGCCTTAAGTAGTTAACCCCACTATGTGTATGCCTTCTGGAAAGGTTCTATTTCAAATGATGTAATTTGGGGAGCTTAAGTTATCACATTGTTTGATTTGAATTTTTGGATACAATTTCTTTCTCCATAGCATTAAGACAGAAGTCTTTCCCTCTCAGATAGGATGGGCTTCATGTGAAAATGTTGATATGTCCATGGGCGTTAGGAAAAAGTATGCTAAATTAGTAGGTGTCATGAAATACTAGAGGTAGGCAGTCCAGGCTACTCACTCAACTTTTAAATAATTAGTTGTGAGAAACTGCATTCATATAAACATTAATAAAATAGATGATATAAGAAAGATTTATATCCAACTTCTGTTTGAGACTCTGTTCAGAGATAAGGTACTCAGGAAGGCTAATTATATTATTTCTAGTAAATTTCTTTCCTTCTACTTTCTTCTATCCCATCCCCACAGAAGAAGAGAAGGGGGAGGAGGAGGAGAAGAAGGAGGAGGAGGAGAAAAAGAAAGAAGGAAGGAAGGAAAAAAGGAAGGAAGGGTGGAAAGAAGGGAAGGAGGAAGGAAAGAAAAAGGAACAAAAGAGAGAAAAATTGTTAATTTTCTGGAGTACATTTATTGTGAATAAGGTCTGGGAAAGTTGCTTTTGACCACTGAGAGGAACAGAGGAGGTCTCATTTTTTTCTTCCTAGAAACTCTTTGTATGTTCTGTTTAGTAATATTTATTCTCAGATGCATTTTGTGGTATTTGTCACCCATTTTACCTACTTACCTTCTTTTTAAATAAGCAAAATAGAAAAATAATGTTCTAAGTCTCGAATACAAAGCTGGAAACTACCTGCCTTCTTAGAATGAACAGCTGTTTTCCCCCTATTGCTTTTTTCTTTAATATACAAATAGTGTAGTAACCAGATCTACCTAATTTCAGAGGTAAAAAATTCAATTAATAATGTGATACATTCTTTATTCTATCAGGTTATATGGCTGCTTCACATTACTTTCATTATCAATGTTGCCAGCGTATTATGCACCTTCTAATTCCTCAGTTAGCTAGTTTTCGCAATAAAATATGGAAGAGGCTACTACATGCCTGAAACAACAGTTGGATGTGACAAGACAAATTAAAGGTCATGACACACGTCATTAGGGAAACAATTTCTATAGGTTTGGAAAAAAAACCTAAGATTGTTCTACCACTTAAATTTCAGCATAATTTAATACATCTGTTTTTGGATCACATGTATCTGCCAACTGATTACTATTATTATTCTCTTTAAGATAGCATTTGCCCCGTATTGTAGTGGAACCGTACTAAATAGCACATGTAATGGTGAGATATGCTCTCTCTAGTAATCTAAAATTAAGATATGCCATTTCAGTGAAAGAAGGCATCCTAAGTGCAGCCCCATGAAAGGATACTTTAGAGGGTAACTTTGTTTGGACTGCATTGATTTTTTTTCTTTTTATTATCCAAATGCACTTTCACCTGATACACATCCCAGGGAAGCTGAGTCAAGAAAGTGAATGGTGTTTTTCAACAATAAATGAGGAGAGATTTCTGAAGTCGTTCAGGTTAAATTCCACACATTTTCTATGGTTCGTAATAGAAAGAGGTTGCAGTATAATGAAATAATTTGGAAATACGGCTGGTACTTAAAATTCAGGGAGTGTTAAGAGGGAAAAATATCCCAGAAATTTAGGCAAAACTGACAACGATTCTTTCAGATAAAATATTGGTCTGTTTAGGTGTAGAATGTCTTATTAACCCTCAATTCTATTGTACACATTTATACATATGTATGACAATAGCTTGTTTATATTCAACCAGACATTCCTTTGGCAAGCAGCCTGGAATATTCTAGTGTTCTAAGAGTCAAACAAATGCCTCAGAGATTCAAAGTCTTCATTTCTTTTTCAATATCTCAAATCATGACAATATTTTCATCCTGTTACTGCTGCACTCTAAAAAGTATATTAATCGACAGGCTCTACCAGGTGCCTGAATGTTTTCCATATCTACTTTAGAGAGAGAGCCTTCCTTTGTGGTTTATATCTGGTATCTTTAATACCACTGTGTACTCGAGTGGCTGTATTTGGTTTCGAGGTGGCCTGAGAAAAGTCACGAGTTTTGTTTTAGTTTGCTTTGTTATTGACTTTTTTTTTTTTTTTTAGTTCAATGGTGAAACAAAACTTAAGTCGGCGTTCAGAATTATGGGCTAGACCTCTAATAAGAACGATCACTCAGATATTGAGATTATCGAGGACTTAAGGAATGACCGCTGCGCTCCCTTGCTTTTCTAGGCTGTATTGGGAGGTAGAGCAAAACCAAGGCATTGGGGTCACAAAGGCCTTGGCATTACCACTCAGTGGCAGTAAACTGTTGCAGTGTGCACGGTTGGCAGGTCACCTTGCTCCTCTGAACCCGTTTTCTCCCCTGTAAGCTGGAACTGAAAACCATATGGGGTTGTATCAAGACTGTGGATGCAACTATGGAGCTACAAGGCACATAGTAGGCACTAGTTACCTAAAAATTATCATTTTCAGAATTCCCCTTTATAGGCCTTTCTGAATTTTCCATTATCTTGTGCTTTCTCAACTTTAGGGCTAGTCGCTCTTTTCTCCCTTTTGTGAATAAAGGGAGGCATCACGTCCCCACTTTCTGTGAGGGGAGGATGTTGCTGGGAAACTAGGAAAGGAGATATCCTGGGATACAGACTGTTTTCCTGAGTACTGCAGGTGAGAAACTAAGACAGAGGAAGTTGGAGTCTGAAGCATGGACTCCTGCCTCGTCAGCAGAGATTGCCTATCTCCCCTAAACATCTTGGGGAAAAAAAATCCACTCCCCCAGACTCCTTTGGAAGCTCACCACTTGAGAGAGCTCCCTTCCCTGGTGGTCTGGTGGAGCCCAGGAATGCTGGCCTGTAGGGCACAGCACCAGACCTGTTCGCTCACTCACGCTCGGAGTGAGCAGCATGGGAGGTCCTGATAAGCTGGCTACTTAAGGACGTAGGATGCGTTCTGAGCACTTGGACACACTGGAGAGACAAATTGCCGAGTGGTCACTACAAAGTCTGTATTCAGAAAAAGAACAAAAGCATGAATTTTATTAACATATTATCCTATCAGAGCCCTAAAAAATGATTCTATGTAGGACGTTTTCAGATATCTATGCTTGACTTTGGAAAAGAATTATCCTATCTCTTTAAATAGCGTTTCAGGTCTCCTTGTTTCTAAATTACCTAGGTGCTCGAAGTATTTGAGCCAGTGTGGATGGAAAGCTCAAGGTTATGTTGTTTCTGTTCGAAGAGAGTTGAGTAAAGAGAAAAAACAAGACATGGATCAGAGGGTAAAATTCAATCCTTGTTTAATTCAGTTTCAGCCCAAATTAAGTCTGAAGTTTATATGAAAAGTAGGTGAAAGTAATACTAAGGTTAGACACCTTGTTTCATTTACTGTTTCTCTGAATGGGTGTGGCGTTAACTAGCAGAGATTTTCAACAGTTACTGAAATCTCATTAGTCCTATAAAATTATATTACATTGTTGAGGAAGATCTATAAAGTTCTGCTTCTAAAAATCTCCTAACCTCAGGATGATTACCGATTTGGCTATTTTCTTGGGTTAGAAAGAGTAAAAGAAATATTCAGGGAATTTTCAATGCCCCTTGGAACTTGCACAGGATTTCTATGTTTACTTGGAAATATGGTTTCTGAATACATTTTCTTTCTTTTTTTAATCCTTTGAGACTTTATTGAACTGCTACAGTACGTCATTAGTTTTTGATGTAGTGCTCCATGATTCACTGTTTGCGTACATTTTCTTTTTATTCAACGAATTTCATCTTAATTTTTTCACTCTCCAAAAAATGGTTCTCTCTCCTTTTTAAAAAATAAAACCATAGTTTATGTTGCTTTTCTTTTTCTTTTATTTCTTTACTTGACAGAGAGAGAGGGAGAGAGCACAAGCAGGGGGAGCAGCAGGCAGAGGGAGAAGGAGGCTCCCCTGCTGAGCAGAGAGCCCGGTGCGGGGCTCCATCCCAAGACAGTAAGATCATGACCTGAACTGAAGGCAGATGTTAACCAACTGAGCCACCCAGATGCCCCCATGTTGCTTTTCAAAGAAACCTCCCATCTTTACCTTGGTAAGGACCTCTTCTACTTTCACTATTTCATTACACTACTATACTATATCAATGTTTTGTTTCCTTTTAACAAATTTCCTTCAAGATCTCGAATTCGGAAAACAGCTGGTGCTGGCTGATGGCACTTCTTCAGCAGAGGATCTGGGATCCTGCCGAGGAGTAGTCTTATTTTAGAGAATAAGAAACGAGCAACGTGCCACGGCCCAGCCTGGCGGAGGGGTGCCGTGGACCAGCAAGGTGGGAGGTCGAAGAAACGAGCCATCAGCGCACGGATGCCTGTGCTGATGAGGTCTCAACACTCGCTGTCTGTCCTGGCCTGACTGGAAATGCTTTTTTGGTCTGTAAATGCTATTCCATATGTGAAAAGTACCTTCTAAAGCTTATATTGTTAGATATATGATATCATATCAGGGGAATTTGTGAACTTCTTTTGAAATACTACTTTTACACTTTTGAAAGCATTCAGAATAAGTACATAATGTAGCTGTGGTGTTAAATACACTGCCCGCGTTCCATGTCCTCAGCAACTTACGTTCATAACAGAAACTTGTGTTTTTTCCAAAATGAAAAAAGCCAGCTTTATACACGAAGCTAAGAGTCCACTAGAGGTCACTTTTCAACTTATTTCCCTTAAAAATGGACAAATTCTGCCTTGATTCCTGTCATTGTATCTTTTGTCACATCTTCGTTTCCACTGTCAGATATTTTGCTTCCTCCCAGAAAAATTTCTGCTAGTCCTCAAAAATTTTTTATTCTGAAATCTGGTACTGGGCTCATATATTCTTATATATTAAATATATTTTCTATTGAGACTTTTTAATGACTTTCTTGGATACCTAATTAAGTCTATATTATTTTTTATTTTTAAATGTCACTCTTTGAACACTACCAACATGTGTCTCTTTCCTAAAGTTCTCACGGACTTTATAAAGCTGTATTAGTGTGAAAGAACCAGAGATGGACACCTTCTCCGGACTTTAAGCAGCCAATTTCTGCTCCTTGCCACAGACACTAGTCCTGATGAAAAATACCCAGCGTCAATCCTTGTTGATGAATCTCTGAATTTCATCTTTCTTGATCTAACTTCTCTTGTAATCCATTAGAGCTATGTTTTGAACTACTTTTTAAAAAGCAATGACTCTAAAGTATGATGCCTAATGTACTTTAGTTTATCTAACCGAATGCCTAATATACTTTGGTTCGTCTTTTACTCCTTATGTTTGAGGGTTTGAGTAGCATGAAAATGTTCACGAGCTGCTGTTATGTTGTTAGTCTCGCTACTCGTGGACAAGAAGTAACATTACAAATGCATACATACTGTCTATCTCTAGCTCTATCTATCATCTGTCTATCTATATCTATCTATCTATCTATCTATCTATCTATCTATCTATCTAATCTATCATCTATCATCTTTGTGTATTTATAGTCTTGTGTTTTTCTATTAAACCGCCTGGCATAAAGTTATAATTTCTTGGCTTCCCATTGAAAAAATGCCCACTACCTCTCTCCTATATCTGTAACTGTACTGCTTTTAAAACATCTTTTAGCTATTCTTCAAATTTACTCCAAATAAGCAGTTTTAAAACTCAGATATAGTGCAAAATCTCATTTCTTTGTGAAATGGAGACCTTTATAAAGAAATCACATAGGATTTATTCTTGCCTTCCAAAAGAATGTCAATCTCTTTATAACATTCCCATACCACTAACTTGTTTAAATAGATTATAACAGAGGTCACTTTAACATAATTTCTAGCACTTATGAAAATATTTTATTGAAGGAAATATTTAATATTGGAAAACAAAAGAGTTAAAACACCAGGTGTGCCTTAAGTCATACATAAAATATAATTTTAATAGTATTATTTGTTAAAGTTATTTTCATGCACAAATATGTGAATAATTTCCCCGTGGAAAATACTGAAATATTGCAGATAAACTGCAGGCTTCAACTTACTAGCCCTACTCTCCAAACCTTCCCAAAGGTAACTCCTTTTGTGTATTTTCCCAGATCTTGTGATCAATATTTACATTCAAATGTGTGTGCCCTTAGAATATATATGATACTATTTAGTTTTATGTACACATGTGTTTTTATTTTTATTTATTTTTTTTTTTTAAAGATTTTATTTATTTATTTGATAGAGATAGCCAGCGAGAGAGGGAACACAAGCAGGGGGAGTGGGAGAGGAAGAAGCAGGCTCATAGTGGAGGAGCCTGATGTGGGGCTCGATCCCAGAACGCTGGGATCACGCCCTGAGCCAAAGGCAGATGCTTAACCGCTGTGCCACCCAGGCGCCCCCACATGTGTTTTTAAAATAAATGTTATTTAACTGAATATATTTAACTGACCAATTTGTTCTGTCACTTATGTCTGATAGCTATTCAATAATAGATGTTGAAGTTATGTATATGCCAGTTTCTAGAAATTTGTCTCATTCTTTCAAAGTAGGACACAGTGTCTTTGAGAATGGACATACCCATAACTTAACTACCCATTTTCCTAGGGAAGTACTGTTGTTTGTTCCTGTCTTTTCCCTCTCAGAAGCAATCTGTGTTTATCCTCCTGCACATGACCAAACATTCCACTGGAGTGGGTATTGTGAAGAGAACTGCTAAATCATAAAAAGGAGGCATTGACCATTTTAATAGACACTGTCAACTAGTTCTCCCAGTGTCTTCAAAAATGTCCTCTCATCCAGCAACAGTTGGAGAATAGCAAGCTCCCTGCACCCTGGTCAGCATTCGGGATCAAACTTTACATTTTTTTGTCATTTCTGTGGCATCTCATGTTTGAAGTTGTATTTGCCTAGTTCTTAGCACTATTTAGGTGTATCGTCTTTCCATACATTTATTGGGTATTTGTATTTCTTCTTCTGCAAATTTCTTATTTATAATTTTTGCCTATTTTTCAATTGCATCATTTGCTTTTTCTTACCAATCTCTAGGAGATTTTCTATATTTTGAATATCAAGTGCTTGTTGGTTATATTCATGCAAATATTTTTTCCAGTCCATCTCTTGGTTTTTAACCTTGTTTATGATTTCTCTGTCATGAAGGATTTTTTATTTTTATGCTGTCAATTTATCAATTCTTTCTTGTATGACTTAAATTTGGTATTTGGCTTAAGAAGACTGTTCTGACCCTTAAAACAAATGTATACTTTATACATTTATCTAATATCTTGTATTTTCTTTTCATTCTTTTATGGTTTTATTGTAATAATTATTGTTTAAGTATTCAGATTTTCTAAGGATTATTTTCATGTGTGAGATACACATCTCCTTTTTTTCCCCCAAATGAACAAACAGTCCTGACATCATTTGATGAATAGTTCATATTTTCTTACTGACTTAAAATGCTACTTTTATAATAATGTAAATTTCCTTATGTTCACAGAGTTATTTCTGGACACTTTACATTAATTTATTATTAGTAGTGGTAGTAGTAGTAGTATATTCCCATGTAACACCACATTTTTAAAAATTAACACATATTTTGCTGTCATATCAAAATTTTTCTTTCTTGATTTTTGTCAAAATTATCTTTGTTATTCTTGCTTATCTCTTTCATGTTAATTTTAAAATTGGCTTGTTCAAGTTAATGAAAAATTCTATTGAAAACGAGAATTGCACCGAATTTACATATTAATCTGAGGAGAAATGATATATTGAGTCTTCTCATCAGTGAATATATGTATCACTGAAATTTCATGTCACATATGTCCTTCAGTTAACTTACATTTTTCTAAGAGACTTGTCTTTCCAGGCTTAATCCTGGTCATGGTATAATTATTGATATTATAAGTGGAGCCTTTAATTCTTTTGACATTTCTGATTATTGCTTGTGTCAAAAGAAAGCTACAGATTTTTACTTTTTTTCTTTTTTCAAGTTTTTATTTAAATTCCAGTTACTTAACATACAATGTAATATTAGTTTCAGATGTAGAATTTGGTGATTCATCACTTACATACAACACCCAGTGCTTAAAGCTACAGATTTTTAAAAAGATTTTATTCATTTATTTGAGAGTGAGCAAGAGAGAGCACAGAAGGAGAGGCAGAGGGAGAAGCAGGCTCCCCGCTGAGCAGGGAGCCCAACACAAGGCTCGATCCCAGGACCCTGGGCTCATGACCTGAGCCAAAGGCAGCCGCTTAACCGACTGAGCCACCGAGGAGCCCAAAGGCTACAAATTTTTAAAGGTTGATTTTGTGTCTTTCTATCTCAGTGGGTTAATTCTTAGTTCTAAGAGTTTGTCAGGTGGTCCTTCTGGGTGGTTTTTACTTTAGTGATCATATCATCATCAAGCAATGACATTTTGTTTTTTCCTTCCTGAGATATATACCTCTTATTTATTTTTCTGGTTTATTGCATTAACTAGGATCTTGAAAATGTTGAATAGAAGGAATATTGGACATCTATGTCTTTTATTGGCTTTAATGGGGAAAATTTTAATATGTCATTATGATTTTGCTAAAGCTTACAACAGTCACCCTTTATTAAGTTAGGGAACACAGTGTTAATTTTAAATTTGAATATAACATAGTAAAATGTTATTCTTATTATATAGAATAATTACTACTTTCAAAGTGTTGAGCTATAATGGGTTATTTCGTTGCAGTACTCCAAATAAATTACATACAATGTGAATTAGTCTATTAGATAATGTGAGTGAAGCTGGGGCTAATCCCAGAAAAAAATTCAGAGGCAGCCAAAACAGCTAACCTTTAGATTTTCTCTTAATTGAAACTCCTTTTTTCTAAGGCTGCTTGTCGGTGAAATCTGTTGCCAAAGATATAAAGAGTATATCACTGGTGTTGATTAAAACACCAGATACAAAACAATTTTAAACTACATAATAAATACTTTGTTCAATTCTTTCCTAAGAACACTGGTGCTTAAGATTTACCCATTAATAGGCGGTCCAGTATTGATCTTGACATTGTTCTAATGAATACTTATAACCAACGAGAGTACAGGGAGTCTGAAATGTAATCCACAAACATTTAAAGGATGCTTATTTTGTATCAGGCATAGAAAATGAATATTGAAATTCGGAGGAAAATCATGCCTCTGAAAATCTGAGGAATTGATTCAATTGGCATTTCCATCTTCTAGAAAGAGGAACAGACATTTGAACTTAACTATTTACCAACGGTGTACAATGGCAGTTCTAAATGTTCAGAGATCCCGAGACACTTTTCGGGAGTCAGCAATGTCAACACTAGCCCAGATAATGTCAGTCTCTCACACTGGACTGGAGTGTTTCAGAGGCTACAGGACGGGCACTATCTCAACAGACTGAATGCGGGTATGAATATCCAGCTCTCTTTTAACCCAGAGAGTAAAGAGATCTTTAAAAATGTAAAACAATGCTTTTCTTCCTACTAAATTATTTTTGGTTGTGGAAAATGTAATTATTCTTCCTAAAGTATTTGCAATTCCATTTTAACAATTTATTATGCAAAAACCTTGGCGTTATCTTCGATTCCTCTCTTTTTCTCCTGTTCCACATGCAATCTATCAACAAATCCTGTTGGCTCTACCTCAACATGTATCAGAATACGATGCACGCCTCATCATCTTTGCTACTCCCAACTTGCCTGGTCCAAGCCACGATGATTTTAAACCTGGATTATTATAATAACCTTCCAAGGCTTCTCCTTGCTGAACCCTTTTCCATCTTCAGTGACTTGATCTGACTTAAATTTCAAAATAATTCCTCTAGAAGCTGGGCTGAGTATAGACTGTAAAGGGGGGCAAAAGTGGGATCAGTGGGATCAGTTAGGAGACATTGCAATCACTCAGATGAGGGGTGATTGCAGCTCTCCCTGGGCCAGTGGTGGTAGAAGTAGTGGCAGTAAATGATTAAATTCTGGGCGCTTTTCATTATGGGACATTTCAAACATATACATTTGTAGGAAAAACAGAATAATGGACCCATATGTAACTCTCTCCCATCTTCAACAATGATTACCTCATGGCCAATTCTTTTTCATCTACAACTGTTCACTCTCTCCTTTAATAGATTATTTTGAAGCAAGTTCCAGATGGAAAATCATTTCATCCATAAATATTTCAGTATGTAATCCTAAAAGAGATGGGATATGTTTAAAACAAACAAAAAAAACATTATTACATTTTTAAAAATTAAGAATAACTTCTTGACATCGTCATGTGCCAAAATTGGTGTTCAAGTCTTCTTGATCGTCTCATACTAATTTTTACAATCTGTTTGAATTAAGATCTAAACTGCACCTGATTTATACCTCTCTTAAACCTTTTAAAATACACAAGTCCTTTATTTATTTTTTCTTGCAATTTTTTCTGGTGAAAAAATTGGGCCATTTGTCATATAAAATTTCATGCCCTCTAGGTTTTTCTGATTGGATTCTTATGGTGTCATTCAATTATGTTTCTCTGTCATCTTTACTTCCTGTAAGCCAGCAGTTAGCTCTGGAGACTTGACCGGAATTCTTCATAGGTGGCAGTGTGGACTTGCTCCAGGAGTCACTCGTCGGGTTGTTTTATTTAGGAATGATAATGACTACTGATGGTAATAGCCTTTTCCATTTTTTCATTAAATGTTGAAAAATGGTACCATTCTAATTCTAATGCCTCTTCCTCAATTATTAGCTAGAATTCTTCTGTCTTATCCTGGAGATGGTGGATTCCAAAAATGAAAGAAAGACTACAGAGATGCTAGCTTGAAGAGATAAAATAGCCAATTGAAGATTTAAAAATAAAATGATGTACTTCTTGATTGGGAACTTCTTAGCTGTAAGACAGAGAAAAGAACATTGAAGAGTAATAGCGACCATTCAGTGACCACTGGAAATAATACAGTGAGATGTTTATCCAAACTTATTTTTCTGAAAATATCTGACAATACCACATTTTATTTTATTCCTATAAACCAATGAAATACAGAAACTGTATCTTTCCAGCAGTCTCATATGTTACTATAAACTTTATGGGGCACCTGGGTAGCTTAGATGGTTAAGCTTCTGCCTTCGGCTCAGGTCATGATCTCCAGGTCCTGGGATGGAGCCCCACGTCAGACTCCCAGCTTAGTGGCAAGTCTGTTTCTCCCTCTGCCTCCCCCCTGCTTTTGCTCTCTCTGTCTCTCTGTCTCTCTCTCAAATAAATAAATAAAATCTTTTTTAAAAATTAAAAAAAAATAAACAAACTTAGTGATTTTATTTTTCACAAGGTTGTTTAGCATGTCAATGCTCCCTTTGGAGTGTTTGCAAAGCTCTTTCTCACATACTATCTCATTCGAACTTCAAAACAACACAGTGAGTTAGTCTAGTTAAGTAGTGTCACTCTGTATTACAAATGAGGGAACCAAAAATATTTTTCTTTCACAGTCTTAAAAAGTTATTGCTCCTAAGTAGAGCTGTTTGACTTAGACATAAATAACCATTGCATTGCCGGTGTTCACGGGTATGTTGGGGCAGACGACAAGGAATGAGTGAGTCAAAGCATATGTATGTGCAACATCACATCATCTTTGCTAATTTGGCTCACCTGAATATTCTGAGTATCAACTTGCCAGGATTGGGTCACAAGTTATAGAGCGAGGTGGGGTGGGAATGAGCAAGCAGAAATAATTATTAGAGTGTAATACAAGAAGTATAAAACTTGGAAGTGTGTTCCTGACTTGCTTTGAGAATTTAGGCAGGCAGTGCCCTCTGTCTCCAGTTCCCCACTAAAGCAAATGAAGAAATTATGTGTTTTTAAAATGAAAGTTTAACTTTTTCAGTTATATTTTGCATTGATCATAGGACTGACAGCCTAGGGGAAAGAAAAACCCATTAACCAATGTTCTAAAGAAATGAACTTAGGAAATAAGCAGAATTAACACAGGCTGGTTTACAAAGAACCTATTTTAGGGGGCGCCTGGGTGGCACAGCGGTTGGGCATCTGCCTTTGGCTCAGGGCGTGATCCCGGCGTTATGGGATCGAGCCCCACATCAGACTCCTCCGCTATGAGCCTGCTTCTTCCTCTCCCACTCCCCCTGCTTGTGTTCCCTCTCTCGCTGGCTGGCTCTGTCTCTGTCAAATAAATAAATAAATAAAATCTTAAAAAAAAAAGAACCTATTTTAGAAATGTTAATGAAAGAACTGTAGGATTACAGAATTTCTTTTCTATTAGAAAAGAGTATTGGGGCTCCTGGGTGCCTCAGATGGTTAAGCGTCTGCCTCTGGTTCAGGTCTTGATCTCCAGGACCTGGGATCAAGCCCCGTATTGGGCTTCCTGCTCAGCCGGGAAGTCTGCTTCTCCCTCTGTCCCTCCCCCTGCTTGTGTTCTCTCTGTCTCTCTCTCAAATGAATAAATAAAATTTTTAAAAAAAGAGTATCAACACAATCATGGTATTTTAACACCGTTTATTTTTTTTAAAGATTTTATTTGTTTATTTGAGAAAGAGTGAGTGAAAGAGAGAGAACACAAGCAGGGAAGAGTCAGATGGAGAGGGAGGAGCAGACTACTTGCCAAGCCGGGAGCCTGACATGGGGCTCAGTCCTGGGACTCCAGGAACATGACCTGAGCCGAAGGAGACGCTTAACCGACTGAGCCACCCAGCAATCCTTAACACTGTTCAATGAGTTCAAAATGACCATAACCATTAATCTAATTAACTCTATATTTTAAGACAGCTTCTAAGTAATTTGAATATATACATAAAATGAGTACTATAAAATATCGAAAAATATATACAGATTTTACATTTTTTACATATTTCCATTTCAATTTTTATTCAAAACATTAAAATTATGTTAATTCTATCATCACAAATGTGCTTTGACTCATGATTGATCACCTAGGAAGGCTAAAATGGAATGAGCATATAAGTTTCCTTCCCCATGTTACTTGCACACTTAACTTTTGAGTATTTTATTTCTTATAATTTCACTGTCTCACCAAAAATCTTTTTTTTCTGTGACAGTGGGAAGAGTATGGTCTTCGTTGGCACCCAAGGTTTAAAACCTTATCCCTTTACTAACAAGGTGGGCTTAAGATATTAGTGGAACAACATGAAAAGTACCCAGCAAGCAGGAGTTTTATACAAAGCAGTGTTTCTGATCCTTCATTTACTTCATCATAAAACCTTTACTTTGTTTCATTCCCAGAGCTGGTCCCACAGAGAGGGCAGCAGTCCGGCCTGTTCCTTTCCGCCATGCTTCCTTCCCCTTTTAGCTGTCAGGCTGTCTTTCTCCAGTGATCTCAAGATCTGCAGAGTTCCATAATTTAGCCATTTACACATGCTTCTGATGAATTTAATTACAGATGCCTGTGAGCTTGAAGTGGCCTTATAGATAGATAATTTAGCCCATGTTACATTTGAGGAAGTTGAGGGCCAAACGTGTCACTTCCCCCAATACAGGTGGTGACAGTGCTGGGATGGGATTTCCTCTTTTCCAGTAAGTCCCCTGCTTTCCCTGTGACACTTTTTTGCATATTATAAGCTTCTTTGGTGTTGTTGAATGACACGTTTTGTGTTATTTTAGCAGAATTGAGGCCCCAGTGAGTATGAGGAGGGGGATTTCGGGTGATGGGTGGGAGGTGGTGTGGACTTCCCAGATAGGACTGGCTATAATGTGAGGGCCCAGTGCAAAGGGAAAGTGTGGGGCCTCCTGTTCAAAAAGCAGGGAAAGAATGCCACTAAAGTTACCAAAATATAAATGTTTTCCCTTTCCTTCTGCTTCTCCCAACTCTGCCATGGTGTTTTGCATGTGTGTTTTTATGAGCTATTTAATGTTCTAAGTAATGAAAAATTAAAATGTTCAATCATTGCAGAAATATTATTTATCTTTGTATTGTGCAATATCAGTTTTAAATGTAAACATAGGAATGTTTAATTTGTATGCAGAAGCATCCAAATTATACAAGTCTATTCTGTACCTCGTACGCTTGTGTGTATTTTGTCCTTGCCAAAAGAGTGGAAATCTGCACAAAATTAACTGTTTTTATTTCTTTTCTTGATAGGTGCACATTCTACCAATACTCACCACATTTGGCTTACTGAGAGGTAAGGAAGACTGAAAGCCAAAGGAATTGCTAACGGCCCTATCTTTCCTTTTTCTTCTATTTCATTATCTTCACCATAAATGGTTGGCTAATTCAGGAAGGTAACGCACTAACGTGACCTTCTTTCTGCATTGAAAGCAAGGTCTGGTTCAAACAGAAAGCGCGGCGTACCAGGACTGTCAGCTTTACTTAGTCTTAGATGTGACAGACTCACCACTACTGGTTTTGAGTCTCCCAGAACTCCCATGTATCACGCGGCCACTGGAATTCTATGCTCATGGGCATCACAAACACCAGATGTGAATGGTACAGCAAGAAACAGAGGTGGACGCTCGTGTTGGGGACGTCTCCTCTGCTCCCTCACACGCTCCATTGCCATGTCAGACTTCCTTTCCAAAACATAGTTTCAAAGATAAAATTAAGAATTTCACAATGGCAGGGCACCTGGGTGGCTTAGTTGGTTAAACGTCTGCCTTCAGCTCAGGTCATGATCCCAGCGTCCTGGGATCGAGCCCCACATTGGGCTTCTTGCTCGTTGGAGAGCCTGTTCTCCCTCTCCCGCTGCCTCTCCCCCTGCTTGTGCTTACTCACTCTCTCTCTGTCAAGTAAATAAATTAAATCTTAAAGAAAAAATAATAATTTCACAAAGGCAAGACAGAGCTTTAAACCAAGTGGGTTGTTTCTGAATCTTGAGCCCTGTGCAACTGTACAGGTCATGCCCATGAAATGGATCCTATTTCAAATCTTCCTGAAATCAATTAGGCAGACACCTGCCTTGCATATGCAGTGGGACCAACCTGTTCTTGTGTCCCCTCTTCCCCTTTTCCCTCATTCCTTCAAGGAGCTCTTTTTCCAGAAACTCTTCCTTCACTGCTTACACTCATCTTCTACGGAGTTTCCATTGCCAATTGACCTTTTATTTTATTTTATATTGTTTTATTTTAATTTAGTGTATCTTTAGCATCATTATATGCCAGTCATATAAGTTATCTGAGGCACTATGTCCGCTTACCACCCTACCCCATCCTTACAAAACCATTTATTATTAACATTGCACATTATAACAAAACTATTGTGTCTATTTTTCTTATTCTTTCTGAAATATGTCCTTCAAATACAAGGCTTCTATGCAAAATTTCCCCATGAGTAAATATAATAAGTTTCCATGTTGGGATGGTCATTATCTCCTTAGAAAAATATTAGTAGTAAATATTTTGCCTGGTGAAACATTGGTCAACATTCCTTGTTTTGTTTCTTTTAAATATTTGTAGTGTCTTCCAAACTTCATTTCTCTCTACATGTGCAGGAACTGAATTATCTTTCTACAGATGTATTTCATTGTTTAATGTTTTCATTTAGTTGAACTATCAGTAATGCACATCTACAATGACTTATTTCAGGAGCACTGTGAGTAATAATAGTGTTAATACTTCTGCAGTATTTATATTTACCAAAGCATTTCACATACTTTTCATACAAGCATCTTTTCATTTGATCTTCATGGCAACTCTGGGAATGATCCAGAAATGTATTTTTTGTCTTAAAATTAACAAAGAATACATTAGGGGCGCCTGGGTGGCTCAGTCGTTAAGTGTCTGCCTTCGGCTCAGGGCGTGATCCCAGGGTCCTGGGATCAAGCCCCGCATCGGGCTCCTCCGCTGGGAGCCTGCTTCTTCATCTCCCACTCCCCTTGCCTGTGTTCCCTCTCTCTCTGGCTGTCTCTCTCTCTGTTGAATAAATAAATAAAAATATTAAAAAAAAAACACAACAAAGAATACATTAAATAGCATGTTAACATACTACTCCTCTATTCTTAGGTTTAAACTTTTATACAAATTTCTTTGGAAATTACACATTGGCCTATCCCCTCCCTGTTGCCACCAAGTCTCTAACGGAGGGAATATAAGGCCTTCATCGGAAACAAAGAGAATAGCTATTTGGGGGTCATTCTAGTCAGCTGGCTTTGTAACCTAGTACAGTTAGTCAGTCTACAATCACAAAATAACTTTAAAATACATGATTCTTTATTCCTGTTCATCTTGAATTTGTCACGCGCTTCTTCTCTAGGTCAAATGTAGAGTGTAGTAAAAGAGGGGGCTTAGCAGTCAGGCCTGGCCCTTCTGTCATGGCCTCCATCGTGAAGCAGAACTCAGCATTTGGTTGTTACAAAACATGGGTACAAACATATCATAGAACCAAACCCAAGCCCCCAATTACCTTGAAAATACTGAATCAATTTGCTTCCTCAAAATTTAAATGACACATATTCATTCTTGAAATCCTAATTGCTACCAAATATTCTTTCTTGCCATGGCAACATTTAAGAATTTGGAAAACCGTTCTAGTTTAACCGCCGGCCAAACGCACCAACATTCCCTGTTCACATAGCAGCACAGTTAGTTGGATCCTAAACATGTTCCAGTTTTGACTCTATCACCTGTCTAACTCTCTTGGAAATTATTTATACGTAAACTATATGATATTTATGGTTATATGATATCTAATATCTAATAGATAAATCTCTCTCTCTCTAATTTGTAAGATTTTGATAGAACCTCTAAGGTATCTGTTCTTAGGTGAGTTTTAACAAAGGTTTTACTGCTTGCTGCCTTCTTTAAATTTTATTCTGATGACCAAATTCTATTTTAAATCCATTTTCTTTTCCTCCTGCTCACTTTCCATTCCTTCAGCGGAGACACACCAATGCTTGGAATACCTTTACATGTTCACACTTCCTCTCTCAGTGGTTTCACTTTTCTTCCTTTTCCTTTTGCAGGTGTTCAGTTTCTCTACTCGCAGGTCCTTCCCTCCCCTCCCCTCTCCACTCCCTCCGGCAGGGGTGTAGCTTGACCGGGAGTTGTCAGTTCCCGAGAAGGAGACAGAGGAAGCATATTCATATCCTATATCTTTGGGCTACTTACCTGCTCCTCCGCTACCTCTCCTGCACCCCCCAACACACACCGATAAGGTGAATATTAACCTCTCCCCTCCCTCTTTCATATCACCAAGTTATTCCTCTTACCTGATCATTACCATCTTCATACACATACCATTAGTATCTCCCATCTTAAAAAACTTTTTTCTCATTCTTGCATATCCCTCCAGCAACCTCCCCATCTCTCTGGTCCCCTGAAAAACCGAATTCACGAATGAGTGCTTGTTTCCGGAATCCTCCTTTCTCATTCTTTCTTCACCCCATTAGGATCAAGCTTGCTTTCTCTCCATTCACTGATGAGTATCATGTTACCAAATTTAACGGTCAATTCTCACTTCTCATCTGACTGAACTATTAACATTTCACATGACTGATCGCTTCCTCCTTCTTGGAATAATTTCTTCCCTGGGTTTCTTGCCCTTATTTCAATGTTTCTTCGACCTCATTGGCCAGAGGTTGGCTGTCTCTTTTGCTCTCTTTTTATTCATATTCACTTTGAAGTCTTTATACCTCTTTTCTCTCCATAGTAGTTTCCTGGGTGATCTCATCTGCTTCCAGGGCTTTAAATGTCATCTATATGCAGATAGTTTTTGAATTTATATCTCTAGAGCTGGTTTCTCCATATTTTCACACTTTTATAATCAACACCTATTTAATATCTTCACACTGTTACCCCAAAATAACCAGAACGGAACTCCTGATTTTCTCCTCCAAATCTACTCTCCCAGCAGTCTTCCCTATCTCTGTTAATGGCAAATTCATTCTGTCAAGTTGCTGAGTTCAAAAATCCTAGCATGCTTTCCGGCTTCTTCTGTTTCCCATAGAATTCAGACATTCTATCCATCAGTTGCTTCTCTTCCTTTATCTTCAAAATGTACCCAGAATCCGACCACTTCAATTCCCTCCACTGAAAATATATATTAGTCCAAGACACATCATCAGACACATCATCCCTCACTGGATTATTTCAATAGCCTCCTATTAGAACTTCCGGTTTCAACCTTTGTGTCCCTTACAACCTATCCTCTATTCAACAACCGGAGTGATTCTTTGGAAAATTAATTCAGACTGTATGATTTTGCTCAGAATACTTCAACAGTTTCCCTTATCCCTCGGAATAAAATTCACAATCCTTACCATCAGCTTCAAGGTCAAACAGGGTAAGCATCCTGCTCCCCTTGGACCTTTTCTCCAACCGCTCTCATTTTCTCTCACTGTTTCCATCACATTGACCTCTTTGCACCAAGCCTGTCAGTTCCAGAATATTTTTCCACTCTGTATCTGTACAGCTTGCTTCCTCACTTTTTATGCCTCCATCCAATGGCTATTTGTCGGAAACTGCTGTTCTTGAACACTCTATAAAATAGCAACTTTCTATCCTCCAACCTAATATCTTCATCCTGCTTACTATGTTTAATATTTTTTAGTAGTTTATTTATTTATCATTTGCCTCCTTTCACTGCAATGAAAGCTCAATCAAGGTCACGGCTGTTTTGTTTATTATGGCATCTCCAGCAATCAGAATAACACCTGGCAGAAAATAAACACTAAGGACGTTTTTCTGAATGAATAAACCAATTTTGTCATTGCTACAACTTGGCCATTTTAAAACCATTACCTTTTAAAATTATTAAGCGTATCAGAAAACATAATATATGGAAAACTACTGAAACTAAACTTTCTTTTGTAACTCAACTCTTCCCAGAGCAGGATTGACACTTTGGAATACTACCCTCCTCCAGGAATATCTTCTGTTTGTGAGACAATTTGTCAAAGGAAACATAGTAAAATATTGATGGAGTCCTATCACTTTGAATTAAATGTCTTCACCCCGTAAAGATACACAGTGTCAAGGCAGTATCCAAATCCGGCATAGCAGCAGTCCTCAGGGGCCCCCTATTGTACAGAATTTTTATGCAGTAATCTGGCATCGGTAATATTTATTCAATTGAATCATATGAGAGAAGCATTTTACCATCATGTATAATTAGCCATCATGATACGTGGTCTCAAAGGGCTATAGAGCAAATAGAATTGGGGCCATAACAAGATGTTTAATCTCCGGTTCTGAAGCTAAGAACTCCGGGTTCTTAGAGTATTTGGGGGACACTCAGATGCTCCTTTCACATCATTGTTCCTCGAGTGGAAAAAAAAATAACAGCATCAACAATAAAAGAAGAATAAAATATCACTAAGGTCCTTTCTCTTTGTTTCCTTCTCTCCGCAGTGGCTGCCGTGTGTGGGCTGCCTGCTGGCATGCGAGCTCTGGGTGCCTCGCCCGTCTGCAGGAGTACTGCGGGCTTCCCGGCCATCATGGTGTGATCCCCCCAAGCAATGTGGGGCTGCCGGCTACCACTTCCACTCTCATCACGCTCCCTGTTTATGCTTGTTCAGGGGGTACCTGTCATCCCGCTATGACAGTCTGTTCTGCCCTGCTCCTATCCCCATGCCACCATCTCTGCTCTTTCTCTGCTATCAGTAGTTCCTGAACCCTGGTTACCGACAGCTTGCCAACAGCACACTCTGTGCCCTTGTCAGCTCTCGCCTATCACACCTGCTGCTGCCACCTGTTCCGGTACTTTGCCAACATCTCCCCTACTGCCTTCAGTGCTGGCCACGTTCCTTCAGGGCGAGGAAGGATTTTTTTTTTTTTTTCTAATCAGTGGCTGCTGCTGGACAGTGACACAACGGAACAGTGACATCTGGGAAATATGTCACCTGTCCTTGAGACGGTGTACTAGTCTCATTGCTGCCAAGATATTTAACCACCAAATTCTGAGCTCTGTGGTGTTTAATGTTCTAAGAGTGTTTTCTTTCCCTGGCTTTCTAAGAACTGCAGCCTTAAGCAAAAAAAAAAAAAAAAGAAAATCTGTTATTGAAACTACTCTTGTAAGCTTGTTTTTAAAGACTTCTTGACTTTCATAACAAAATTTAGTTAGGGGGAGAGGAAGGGAGAGATATATTATAAAAGTTTGGTTCCAGTATCACTGACATTAGCTTAGGCATAGAAATAAGTCTGAATAAAAGGGCTTTATTATGTTCTTGGGTAAGTCTGAATTAACCTTTTTGATTTTAAAGTAAATATTAACTGGGTATATAACTTGTAAGAGATACATAGTTAAGGTATTGATAAATACCCACATGCTTCTGGATGAATAATGTGCCCCATAATAATCTGTTTTTCCAAAATGTCAAAGAAAAAATTGGGGATAAGAGAGAGAGAGGAGGTAAATGAATCAATATATTTGGCAATAATAAAAATTTTCAGAAAACAGGATTTTTAAAAAACTTGTGTATGCACAGAATGGATTCATGGAGATCCAAAGATTAATGGAAATCAAAAGATAGGAATATGCTATGTAAACTATAAACTATTATGCAAATATAAGGATTATTTTTAACCAGGTTATTTCTAAAGCACGGTTTCCAGAAATAGTAAACTGATTTCTTAATAAGGCAATCTATTTCATTTATGAACAGCTCTAATTGCTAGAAAAATTATACCAAACTAAAAGCTAATTTCACTTATACTAGTTCTATGCTCTAGAATTATACAAAATAGTTCTATCTCATTAGCAAATCCCTTTAAATAACTGAAGACAAATTTATAAAAATGTAAAATCCAGAATATCCATGTTCTTGTAAAATTGGAGGGTTGAGAGTTTCATGCATTGTTAGAGGGGTTTATGGGGATAGCTTGAAAAGTAATATTTATTCAAATAAAAATTGGACATAACATATGATCTAAAGCTATTCCAGTTTTGGGAATCTATCTCATAGAAATATAATCAGAGGTACACTTGAATGTTTTGTATTGTGAGTAGTTATGGTAAAAAAAATACTGGAAACAACTTAAATAAGCATAAAAATATATATTAATTTTATATGATTCCATGGAACATAAAGCAAATATTTAAGAGAGTGAATTACATCTATATGTATTGATCTATATGTAGTCCAAGAGGGCTACTCTTGGTATATTTTTATGTGAGGGAAGCACGACCATGTGTATTATAAGGTCTCATTTCTTTTCTTTTCTTTTTTTTTAAAGATATATTTATTTATTTGAGATAGAGAGAGACTGTGCAAGCACGGGGTGGGAGGGGCAGAGGAAGAGGGAGAGAGAGTCTTAAGCAGACTCAGTGCTGAGCTCGGAGCCCGACATGGGGTTCTATCTCACTACCTCAAGATCACAACCTGAGCAGAAACCAAGAGTCAGATGCTTAACCAACTGCACCACCCAGGTGCCCTAGGATCGCATATCTTAAAACAAACAAGAAACAGCCCAAATATATATTTGAAGATAAATGTTTGAAATAGTATTTAAAAAGCATGGAAGAACATACTACATACCAACATTAATTATATATTTAAAAATATATACATCTCTTTTGCTTGAATAGGTTTGCTTTCCTCTTTTAACTTAAATGATCCAATATCTAAAAGCACAAAAGGTAATTTTTTAATAAAGTTCAATCTACATTATTCTATAATTGCATGTGCTTCTAGGATTTCATTTGGTTTGGAAATGATGCGCTGATTTTCTCAATCACAGTGACAAACATACCTAAGGGAACCCCAGTTTTCATACATGAATCATTAAAAATCTTGCTGAGTTGTTCAACTCTAACAAAGTTACGGTAATAAGGCCACTGTTATTTTTTCAAGTACTCACTTTTATATTTGGGTTGAAATCAGAATTACATCCAAATAAATGCTGTCAAAAAGTTTGAACTCCAAGAAAGATATAGTCCTCCAATTCGATTTTCTATGCTAGACAACCCCAGATCTTTTGATTAAAAAATAATATTCTCAGATCTTTTACACCATATTGGTTATAACGCTGTTTCCATTTTAAACTATGTTATCCTGCCTCAGAAACATTTATCCATATATTTCTTAAAGTATCCCAACACTGCAATTGGTATTAGAAGGTTTATTTCAATAGAGATTTACATTGAGGTTGTGGCAAACTAACAAACAGTCCCAAATATTTCACTTGTGTGTCGTGTTTGTAAATGTTTTAACAGAAACTATGTAGATCCTCTCACATCTATCTCGTACTTGAGCAATTGATCTCTTTTTTAAGCCTAAACCTAGGACTTTATCATTACCCATTTTCGATTTGATTGTGTTTGCCATGTTAAAATTAAAAAAAGAACTATATTGTACAGTGTGATTATAATTATGTAAAAGATACATCTACTTATTGAAAGAAATAAAAAATAAAATAAACAGACCCAAATTATTGACCATGAATATGGTTAAGTGATAGAATCATAAGTGATTTGACCTTTTCTGCTTTTTGACTATTCTTTAATTATATTTAAATGAAAAGTTATAATATTTTAAATAAAAAATTAAAAGGGGGGATAGTGACATCTCCAGGATGGTGACAGAGATTGTTCCTGACTTTGCTCCAACTCACAAGAAGAGCAACTAACAACAATTAAAGAATAAGACACCACTGAGGGAACCCTAGAACACCGGTGTGAGGCTGAATTCCCCCATCCCCGCATACTTCAGGGACCCAGACAGACTATATTAGAAGGGTAAGGGAAGCTGCTATACAATGACCCCATTGCCCCTCCCCCAGGCCAATGTAGCACCACTCAGAGAAGTCTCCCCTGAGCCTCCAGTTCCTGCCATGGGGAAAAAAGTCAACCAGTCTCCCCCAGCACTGTGGGTCACTTCGCAGGAGCTCCTGCTCTGATCCCACACCATAGGGATTGTGGAGGAATCTGCAGGGCTCAACAGCTGGGAATCTGACTGTGGCAGAGAAGAGGGGAGGGGCTTGCAACAACCTGCACACGGATCTTGGCAGACTGAGTTCATGCCTGTAATGCCCAAGTAGTGATCCCCACCAGTGGTTTTGCTTATCTGTAGGACCAAGCTGGGGGCATGCTCTGATTAGGGAACTCAGCGGGGTGCAGATCTGCCTGATTTGAATCTTCAGGCAAGGAGTTTTGTTGGCTCAAGAGCCCAGGTTACCCATGTGTAGCCAAGGTGCTGAGTCACAGCCCCACCTGCTGTGGACAGTGTTTTCTGGCCCCATTTGACCAGAGGGGCAGCAACAACTCCTGGAAGTTGTGTGGCCCAGCAGTACTTGAGTCAAGAGGCAAACAAGCAGAGCAGGTTGCTCTCCAAGCAAAGCTAGTACTGAGCCTGAAGGTTTCCCATGCTAGGCACAGCTTCATAGCCAAAGCTGCGGGTAGCTCCTAGCCCCTTCCAAATAGACAGCCTGTTGGACAAACTGAGACTTGTCCTCCACCCCTTCCACCACCCACACAGGCAAGGGGCTGAGACATACCTCCACTTGCTGAGGAGAAAGACTTGCATCCCCATTTGACCAGCTCCTAGAAGCTGTGTAGCCCAGCAGCATTCAAGTCAAAGAAGGGCAGTCAGAGTGATGGTCTGTAAAGCAAAGCCAGTGACTCTGGCCAGAGAACTTAGGATGTGGGTCAGCTCGAGTCAAGACAACAAAGAGGGCACCTGGGTGGCTCAGTCAGTTAAGCAGCTGCATTTGACTCAGGTCATGATCCCAGGGTCCTGGGATCGGGTCCCACATTGGGCTCCTTGCTCAGTGGGGAGCCTGCTTCTCCCTCTCCCTCTGCCTGCTCCCCCTGCAATGTGTGCTCCCCCCCAAATAAATAAATTTTTAAAATCTAAAAACAAAACAAAACAAAAAAACCAAAGAGCTTTACCGGTGTTAGAGCTGCATCTCCCACTGTACCCAGGTGGGAAATCTAAGTCATAGCCCCTCTCATCACTGAATACAAACTTTAGCCTGTCTGACCAGGGAACCTAACACATGGAAAGCTGCATAGCCCATTCAGCAGTTTCACCTACAGTGGCACTTGAACAGAGAGCATATTCCATGGCTTCCACCACCTGCAGAACAAAACCGGTGGCCTCACCTGACCAGGAATTCAGTGCACACTCAAGCCTGATTTAGGCCCCAAAACAATGAGCTGTGCAGGCCCCGGACCCTGCCAGGGTAGGAAAACTAATTCATAGCCCCATCTACTACTCAATATATTACTCAGCCCTGGCCATTTAGCAAGCCTGACCAGAGAATCCAGGCAACCATGGAGCCCATCCTAAGCTTCACTTGGTAGGGAACCAAGCTAGCAGTCCTGGTCAGCCAGGGGCATCTCCCTTCTACCCCTGTCCTCAGATCTCAAGGAGTTACCTCACCCAAAATAGACCATAATACCCGGTCACACCTACCCAATGACATTACCAGTGGACTTATCCAGAAACCTAAACTGAGCTGACTGGTGAAGAACTGTCTCTGTCAAAGCAAATGTGTAAAGACTGGAAGAGAAGCCCTGTTACTCAAATGCACAGATACCAGTGTAAGGAATCAAGGATCATGAAAAATCAGGTAAATATGACATCATTGAAAGAACATAATAAAGCTCCAATAACTGATCATAAAGAAATGGAGATTTATGAACTATTAGACAAAGAATTCAGAATGATGCTCTTAAGGAAGTTTAGCAAACTAAAAGAAAACAGACCAACGACTAAATGAAAATAGGAAAGCAATGCATGAACAAAACAAAATGTGTGACAAGGAAATAACAACCATCTTAGAGTTGTAAGATACAATAACGGTACTGAAGAATCCAATAGAGAGTTTCAAAAGTAGACTACACCACACAGAAGAAAGAAACAGTGACATGGAGGATAGGATATTGAAAATTACCCATTCAGAAGAGCATAACGAAAGAAGAATGAAAAAGAGTGAAAAAACCCTTGGGAAAGCTTATAGAAATTATGGGACACAATAAAAAGAGATAATATGCACATTATGGGAATTCCAGAAGAGAAAGAGAATGAGGCAGAAAGTATATTTAACACAATAATGGCTGAAGTGTTCTGAACGCAGGGAGAGAAATGGATATCCAGACCTAGGAGGCCGAAAGGATTCCACAAAAGTTGAACCCTAATAGAGCTACATTAAGACACATTTTAATGAAATTGTCCAAAGTCAAAGACAAAGAAAGAATTTTAAGAGCAGCAAGAGAAAAGAGAGAAACTATATACAAGAGAATCCCTGGAAAGCTAGCAGGAGATTCCTCAACAGAAGCTTTTCAGGCTAGGAGAGAATGAAATGACATATTCAAAATATTGAAATAAATAAAATAACTGTCAATCCAGAACTCTGTACCCAGCAAAGCTGTTCTTCAGAAACAAAGGAGGAATAAAGGCTTTCCCAACAAACAAAAGCTGAAGGAGTTCATTCCCACCAGACATACCTTACAAGAAACGCTAAATGCGGTCCTTTGAGTGGAGGTAAAAGAATGCTAAATAACATCATAAAAAAACAAAAAAAATAGTGTAATTCTCACTAGTAATGGTAAATATATAGCCATAGACTCTGTAATATGGTAACAGTGGTACATAACTCATACCGCTCGTTGAAAAGTTAAAAAAAGAACATAGCAAAAATAACCAAAAATACAATAATCTGTTAATAATTACACAATATAGGGGCGCCTGGGTGGCACAGCGGTTAAGCGTCTGCCTTCGGCTCAGGGCGTGATCCCGGCATTGTGGGATCAAGCCCCACATCAGGCTCCTCTGCTATGAGCCTGCTTCTTCCTCTCCCACTCTCCCTGCCTGTGTTCCCTCTCTCGCTGGCTGTCTGTATCTGTCTAATAAATAAATAAAATCTTTTAAAAAAAATAATTACACAATATAAAAACACATAGGGGCACCTGGGTGGCTCAGTCAGCTAAGTGTCCAACTCTTGATCTCAGTTCAGGTCTTGATCTCAGGGTTGTGAGTTCAAGTCCTGCATCAGAGCCTACTCAAAAAAAATCTTTTTAAATAAAAAATAAAAACATGTAACAGCAATAACCTAAAATGTGGGGGAAGAAGAAGTAAAGGGTAAAGTATATTAATTCTTTTAAATTTAGGTTGCTATGAGTTTAAAATAGGGTGTTAAAAGCTCAAGGTATTTTATGTAAGCTTAATGGTAACCACAAGGATAAATCTTGCAGTAATTGCACAAAAGAACATGATAAAGAAATTGAAGCATACTGATACCAAAAGACATCAAAACACAAAAAAAGACAGCAGAATAAGAAGTAAGGGACAATGGATCTACCAAACAACCAAAGAACAAAACAGAAAACATTTTTACTTCTCCGTTCATTTCTTCTTTGATCCATTGATTGCTCAGGAGAAGCAAAACTTCTCAATACTAAGTATGGTAGATGGGGAAGTGTGTTATTACTCAAAGCATTCTGCCTTGGATAATCTGGTAGAAGGTGATTGTATTTAATGAAAAAAGTGAATATATATGAGGAGGAGCTATTGGGAGTGAAAATACTAATAGAAAAGATACTTTGCTCCATCTTTTCTTTGTCCAAATGATTTCAGCATTGCTGGACGAAGCAGTTCTTGTCTATTGTCAGGGTCACATCTCAAATGGGAACTATTGTATCTCTCTGCTTTTCTACCTGAGGGCTTTCTTCTAAGGCATGTGCACCCTCGCCCAGTGTACAAATGCAGCCTGGAAGGAAGAAGAAGCGGAATCAGTGAATAATTGCTCCATCTTACCCATCTTTCTGTGAGACAATTTTGTTGTAGTTTCCAAGGGTGCCCAGCATGTCCCCAGTGGGTCTGACCCCAGCTACTAATGCTGGTAACCAGTTCAGTAATCTATACCCCCCTTTTTTTGGCCTTTTCCCTATTTCTGCTTTCATCATCTCTACTCTCTCTTTTCTTCTTTCTAGGATCATTTTCCAAATAAACTATCTAGACTCAATCCTTGTCTCAGGCTCTGATCAAATCTGGGTGGCTCAGTTGGTTAAGCATCCAACTTTGGGCTCAGGTCATGAGATCGAGCCCCACATCAGGTGTGGAGCCTGCTTAAGATTCTCTCTCCCCCTCTCTAAAAAAAGAAAAAAGGAAAAAAAAAGATACTGAATGATATTTAGGATAAGTAAAGCTTTAGAATTCTTGGAAAGATTAGTTGAAGATGTCCCTTGGAAAGCTAGAAATTAGTGTCATTTCAAAAATAACTTCTTTTCCATTGTCTTGACCTACTTAGCTCTCTTTCTTTCCAGAAATTGTTCTGTCACTGATTTACATTTTGTATTGTTCTGTGCTCCTTCTCATATTCTACTGTTGTTGTTTTTTTAAAGGCTGAGGTCTTTAAAAAAATTCACTGAAGAGAAAGTTCATTTAAAATGCTTCACCTTGGGGCACCTGGGTGCCTCAGTCGGTTAAGCATCTGCCTTCATCTCCGGTCATGATCCCAGGGTCCTGGGATGGAGTCTGGCATGGGGCTCCCTGCTCAGTGGGGAGTCTGTTTCTCCCTCTTTCTCTGTTTGCTTCTCTCTCTGCTTGTACTCGCTCTCTCTGACAAATAAACAAAATTTTAAAAAAATAAATAAAATGCTTTACCTTTTTCTTCCTCAAATGGATTATATGTGATTATATACAGGTCTAGTTTCTTTTCAGAGAATCTCTGTCCCTCTTGAGTTTCTAGCCTTAAGGCCACATCTAATCTTTCCCCGAATCTAATTGCACTGAGTAAGGGCATGTTCCTTTACCTTCTCTGTGCCTTTTTTTCATCAAATGCAAAATAACATTCTTTAAAAAGAGTGTGAAAGATACGCAATAAAAGATATTTTGATCCTGCCTGATTTTGTCAGTCTCCAAGAGTTGTAAGAAAGATGTTTCACTTCTTTTTTAAAAATACCTCTAGGGGGGCACCTGGGTGGCACAGCGGTTAAGCATCTGCCTTCGGCTCAGGGAGTGATCCGGGCGTTGTGGGATTGAGCCCCACATCAGGCTCTTCCGCTATGAGCCTGCTTCTTCCTCTCCCACTCCCCCTGCTTGTGTTCCCTCTCTCCCTGGCTGTCTCTATCTTTGTCGAATAAATAAATAAAATCTTAAAAAAAAAATAAAAATACCCCTAGGAACCCATTATATCCTTGTGTCATATCTTATTGGATGTATAGTGTCAGAAATATGGTTGAAATCTGGAGAAATCCTGGCTCTTTGGCATTTTTCCAAAGACTAAAAGATATCCTTGTAGAAATGAAAGTTATTTGTCCTAGGAGAAGCAAAATTGTTCTGCTTGAATCAAAATTTTTGCCTCAAAGAGAACAAAAAATGGCAAGTTTGGAAGATGAAATAATGATTAATCCACTCTTGTAAGTTAGAGCACTCTTCCTCTTCCTGTCGCAAGGATGCTATGATCATGTTTCCTTACCCTAATCCTTATGCAGGCACAATGATCCCCATCTCCTAGGGTATCGTTTTTCCCCTATGTTTTGTTTCTCCCACTTTTATACCTACTCTCTATTGTCTTTTTCGGAAGTAACTTTTTTCCATATTTATCGTCTTCATAAGGTTTAGAGGACTTGCTAATTTGACTTAAGTTTAAATAAAATTATTGGAAATTAGGCATTCAAAAGACATTAATTCAAGGATTTTCACACAAAAAAGAACAACTTTAAACAAAACATATTAAATAAACTAGAGTAATCATATATTGGTGATAAAAAAAGGTCAGAAATACTCTCATTCTTATTTATAAGTTTACATATAAGAAAATGAAGGTCCATGAAGTTTAAGTGATATGTTCAGAGCCACAGTCCAAGAATCAGCATTGTCAGGACTGAAACATACTTATTCTGTCCTTTAACTTAATTTAGTTGAAATGGGCTCCAATACGGTCAGTAAAGCCCGAAATTAAGAGTCGAGATAAGTGACTTCTTCTTGTTGCTCTTGTTGATGACATCTGTCTTGTTTTTAAAAGAATCCTAGTGATCATCTAATCTAATTGCTTTTACAGATTTTACACCTTAAAGCTGAGGAAAGCCTGATACGTTGATAAAGTAAGTAATTTGGCTAACCATATGGTTAATCAATGGCATAGAACCAGAACCCATTCATTCATTCATTCATTCATTCATTCATTCATTCATTTCTTTGCTCATGCAATACATATTTCCTGAGTGCATTCTCAGTTGCAGGCATCATGCTAGGGAATGCAAATTCAAATAGTGACTACAATAAACACAGTTCCTGCTCTCATGGAGTTCGTGGTAGTCCATGGCTGGGTTGCTGTATATCCGATGATGATGTAAGAAAGAGAACCCGGGAACATTTAATTGTGGAATAGCAAGAATTCCTAGTTGATAGGATCTTGGCTGCTTACATGGCCTATTCCCCCCAGCCTAAAAGTGTAAAAGGCAGAAGGCTTATGGTTTTTTGGGTCCGCTTACCCGATTGGCTCTTTAAGGGACTGAATAAACCAACCACTTTGCACATACTAGCATGAGGAACTAAGAAGAAATGATCAGTGTATACACTTCCTTATAAACTCTTGTGGTGCGTAATCTTTCCTCCCCTTGATGGCTTATTCTGTAGTAAAGCAAAGGGATAGTAGCCTTTGTTAGCAATTAGATTGCCTTTCTTGCCAGTATTGGAACCCAGATCAACTTTTGTGGACCAACCTGGTTTAGAGTTTATTGTCCAGTGAAAGCTACTCCCAAGTGTAGCTAACTATAGAGTCTAATCCTAGGAGGAGTGAAACAGGTGGCAGTTCCTTTATGCCATTTGCTGGTTGGAAACAAGTTCATACAAGAAAGCTTCCACATTTAACTTTATTTATGTGCTTTATAAATCACACTGCTGACTTTCAGTTGTCCACACTGATCTTTATGCTCATACAGATCTAACCCCTAGAGGAAGGTTGGCACAGATAGTTTAGACTTTGATCAAAGAATTAGGCTTATTTAAACCCAGTGCCTGAAAATTTTTTTGAAACGAATGCTGTTTTTGGAGAGACTAGCAGGACAAATCACACACTCAAGTCCTTTTCTATCTTACGCAGTGTCAGAGACAGACATCAGACTAATTATCTCATAAAAAGCTATGCAGGAAAAAAGCTGGATAGACACAGTTGTGCTAAGTAGGGATACTTTAAAAAGAATGGAATACTTTGAAAACACATCATGGAAGGGCCTAATCTGGATTTGGGGTGGGAGATAAGTCAAGGAAGGCTCTTGTGAGGAAGCAGCTTTGAAGTTGAGATATTTTTAAAAATAAATAAAGGAATAAAAAAGAAGAAGTTAGATAAGGAAAACTGTGGGAAGTGGAGGGAACATTCCCCCTCCCCTTCTTCATGTTTTCCATTTAAAGGACAGAATCACTTACACCTTGTCATTTATATGGCATTACATTACGTATATCTCAGGGCCACTTAAAACCCAATTAAGATCTTGACTGTGGTGATAGTTACATGTCTGTTCATTTTTCAAAACTTAGATCAGTACACCAAAAAGAACGAATTTTACTGTAGGTAAATCTTTTAAAAGAAATGAAAACAAGATATAAATTAAATACAGCATGAACTACTGTTGTCCACTTGCTTCTTTGGCTTCATGTTGAAAAGCAAAAGTAACATAAAAGTGTGCATAGGATTACGTGTGCTTGCTGGAAATTCTAATCATCCCCTCGTGAATGGAATGTTTGCTTTTGTTTGTCTTTGTCTGAATATTTTATGTTTCTAACACAAGAAGGACTCTCTAATATGGCTTTACTATTTACAGGCTAGAAAAATCCCTAGAAGAAAAATATGTTTTGTAACATACTGATTTGACAAATAGAGTGTCATTTGAAGGCTTTATTCTGGCATTACATGACAGGTGTCTTTGTTATCTAGAAGAGATATGGCTTTACTCACTGGGAGAACACATGATATAGGTGCCTGAATGTCATCACTCTGGTAATGGGAACATGAAAGATCATTATTTCATAGTCTGCAAAACTTATGTGCCGTTGTTGTTAAATTGGAGGCCTGTCATTTCTCTACGTGTCATCTGATGACATTGTCTCTGAAATTTATGACAAAGGAAATCCCTTGTGATTTTTACCACTCAGGTAAAGTAGCATTTTCTCTACCTCTTACAGAATTGAAGAAGTCTGACTTAGAAGAGTCCATTTAGATGCATTTGTTGACTTGCATCAAAATGTAAATCCCCCTCTCTCAAAAATGATTTTTCTCCAAATTCTGTAAGAGGAGAAAAGGGGATTGCATTTTGATGGTTAATGGTGCTGAGGTACCCAATGTGCCTGGAAAGGACAAGACTGCCCTATTTATATGCATTAGCTCCTTGGTTTTCACAGCAATCATCAAAACAGAAGAGGTTGTTAGGGACTCTATTGTACAAATGAGGAGAGTGAAGATCAGAGAGGTTTAGAAACTTGCTCCAGGTTGCAGAGCTAGAAAGTGCTCTGAGCCTTGTTTCAGTTGTGGAAGATTGTTTGTTTTACGTGCCAAGGTCAGGTGTGCTTGTGGAGAGGAGTAATGCTGAGTAATTCACCGAGCATCTTCTAATTCTGATGTTTAGGTCCATGCTGATTTCTTACTGCTGGATGCCTGTGTCTTGTGTCATTCTTATTGAGACCTCAGACCTGGTTCCCAGCATTTACACTGAAGGTAGTTTCCTGTGATTCCCTTTAAGAAGCTGTAAGAGTCCCCCAGGGTTTTGGTTCATTACCAATCTCAATTTCAATGGCCATAAGATTAGGTATGAAACAACTGCAGTGGGAAGTGGAAGAATTTCCTTCCTCCTTATTAATTCATACAAAGCCAATATTTTTAATTACAATTTCAAATGTTTCAAAATGCTTTACTTTGGTAACAAAGCAGCATAAACTTTGCTGTTAAATAGATGATTCCTTTATGATTCTATTTTCCTTACAATACGTTGACCTTTAAAATATTTAATCTCAGACATGTCCCAAAACTTTCATTATAATGCTTTGTTATATTAAACATACAATCTTGTTGCTCATCTTTCTCCAAACAAACCAAAACCAATTACAGATGAAACTTAATGGAGTTAAGAGGCCCTAAAATACTTTTTTTAAACTTAAAAATTTAATCATGTATGAGAAACACTCTTAAAGCTGACAAGTTTTATCTCAGTTTTACTAATGGGGAAAAGATGAAAATGGGTTCGAGTTTGTTCTAAGTGATCCCTAGCCCCTCAGCTACCGTGCGGTTATTCAGTTCAGTCAACGTGAGAGTATCAGCTTGAATCAAGACACATAGCTTTTTTAACCACTGTGGCATCAGGTGGCTGCTACAAAGGTATTCTGATATGGAAATCTGAAACAAAATCACTTTCTTGTTAAGGGGGGTGGTGCAAGCTATCTGAACAGATCCTTACAACCTGCAAACCAGGCTGTACCAGCTGGAGGCCTCAGAGTCAGAGAAGTTGACCCACCAGGGACTCTTGCTGGCTTCATGTAATTCTAGCAATAAAAAGGATCACTATTATTTGAGGAGGACAGCTGAAAATGCAGATGCGCTTCTTGACTTCGATTATCTTCTTTTCCTTTAGTGGTCTTCAGAATAAGTCAGATAAATCTTGTTCCTTTTATAATTCACAAATGTGCACTGAAATTGCTTTTCAGTTGATGAAAGACCTGTAGGCGGTCATAATCCAACTTTGTAAACGCAGACGGAGCCAAGCTCTTCGGCCACAAAGTATGACATACCCAAGCATTAATTTTTTTTATTTTACTATTTGCATTTTTCAAAGGCAAGATGAACTGATGAAAACATTTTTTGTTTTAAAGATTTTATTTATTATTCGTATGAGAGAAAGAGCACAAGCAGGGTGAGGGGCAGAGGGAGACAGAGAAGCAGACTCCCCACTGAGCAGGGAGCTGGATGTGGGGCTCCATGCCAGGACCCTGGGATCATGACCTGAGCCAAAGGCAGACGCTTAACTGATTGAGCCACCCAGGTGCCTGATTAAAACTTGTTTAAAGATTTATTTATTTATTTTAGAGAGAGAGAGCACAAGTGAGGGAAGGAGCAGAAGAAGAGGGAGAGAGAATCTTTTTTTTTTAATGTTTTTTTATTATATTATGTTAGTCACCATACAGTACAGCCCTGGTTTCTGATGTAAAGTTCGATGATTCGTTAGTTGCATATAACACCCAGTGCACCATGCAATACGTGGCCTCCTTACTACCCATCACCAGTCTATCCCATTCCCCCACCCCCCTCCCCTCTGAAGCCCTCAGGTTGTTTCTCAGAGGGGAGAGAGAAACTTAAGCAGGCTTTACACCCAGCCCAGCACAGAGCCTCCGGGATAGCGGAGCTCCTTCTCACAGCCCTAAGATCAAGAACTGAGCCAAAATCAAGAGCCCGTCGCTTACCCTACTGAGCCACCCAGGCGCCCCTGATTAAAATATTTTTATATTCATACATTAGTTAGACTTCCTTGGTATTTTAAGGAAATACATTATTTTGACAAACTTAATAAACAATTATAATTTTTATAATTATGAAATTTTAATTTTAAATTAAATTTGTATAAGGATTTCACATTCATAGTCACACCTGTGTTATTTCCTTCTCAAAACAAAGGACATCAAACAGAAATGATCACCCCTGTTTTCACAGAGAATGAAAATGAGGCTCTCAGGCTTAACTAAGGCTACCTGTTATTTGTGTGTGCATGTGTGTTTATGTGCAGAGGGGAGCTGCAGAATTAGAATTCAGGCATATTCGTTCTCATTAGGGGGTCTTTTCCACCACTCCCCCTGGTGTCTTTTCAAAAGGAGCTAAGTTCTGAAGCACTGCAGGCTTCTATTCTATGGTGCTGAGATATCAAGTAATTTGGATGTATAAGGTTTGCTTTGTTTTGTTAAGTGTGGGCACCACAAAGAGAACCAGGTGCCTTTCTGTCACAGAGCCCCCCATTTGCTGGCTCCAGACCCTTCTACCTGTGTGTTGTCATTACTACAAAATTCTTACAGGAAACAAGGTTGAAAAGGTCAGCTGGTGCTTAGTATGTGTACATAAGAAAAAGAGTGAGCCCCTGCTCCTTTGCATGCTTATATTGTCCCACATCTACCCACTCTAAATACAGGGTGGAGAGGGGAGGTGGAATTGTAAGGGGAACTTAGGTGGAAAAAAATTCAGAGGGAAATAAAAATAGCATGCCTTAGGCAGTTTCACTCATTCACAAACTGTAGAGTGAAATAAGCTAGCTGGGCTAGAATGCTGTTTTTCCTCGTTTTACTCCACATGAATTCTCATAGAGGATAAAGTGAGATGCCTGAAAGGCAGATATTTTGATAATGAGCCTGAAATAGGGGATCTCAAGCTGGAGAGCAGACTCTCAATCATCAAGTTCATTTATTCGTTCAACATATATTATTGGACGCCCACAATATGTCAAGTGTCATTCTAGATGTTTGGTAAATATTTGTGAAAAGAAGAAAGATCCTTCACCCCATGGAGCTTATGGGCTAACAAGGTGAAAGAGACAGTAAACAATAAACATAACATAGAATATATAGCATGTTAGAAAGCAGTGGGTACAGAAAGCATGGTTGTTGATGTACCACTCCTAGAATCTGACTGAGTTTAAACCTTAGCCCTACCACTTCCTAGCTGTGTGACTTGGGTAAGCTACTTACCCTCTCTGGGCCTCAGTTTTCTCATGACCTGTAAAATGGACAAGACAATAGTGCCTACTCCATTAGGTTGCTATGTGCATTAGTTGAATTAGTACCTGGCAAGAATGCCTGACTCATAGGAAAGACTATCTAACTGTTTATTAGACAAATAATTGCTGTGAAAAACTTTGAAAAGAAGAGCAGTGTGGATGTTAGGGAGTGTGTAGAGGGTGTAGTTTTATACAGGTTGCTCAGGTGACATTTGAGAAGAAAATATATGAGCAAAGCCTTGGAGGAGTTAGTCAGCCACATACATTGGGGAAGAGCAATCCCAACAGAGGGAGTAAATTTTGTGAATGTCCTTTGTGAGTATCTTTTTTAAATTATTATTATTATTATGTTATGTTAGTCACCATACAGTACATCATTAGTTTTTGATATAGTATTCCGTGATTCATTGTTTGTGTATCACACCCAGTGCTCCATGCAATACATGCCCTCCTTAATACTCATCGCTGGGCTAGCCCATCCCCCACCTCCCTCCCCTCTAAAACCCCCAGTTTGTTTCCTGGAGTCCATAGTCTCTCGTGGTTCCTCTCCCCCTCTGATACCCCCCCCTACATTTTTCCCTTCCTTCTCCTATTGTCCTCCCTGTTATTCCTTATGTTCCACAAATAAGTGAAACCATATGATAATTTTCTTTCTCTGCTTGACTTATTTCATTTAGCATAATTTCCTCCAGTTCCATCCATGTTAATGCAAATGTTGGGTAATCATCTTTTCTGATGGCTGAGTAATATTCCATTGTATATATGGGCCACATCTTCTTTATCCATTCATCTGTTGAAGGGCATCTCATCTTCTTCCACAGTTTGGCTATTGTGCACATTGGGGTGCATATGGCCCTTTGTGAATGTCTTAAGCTAAGCATGTGGCTGCTGAGTTGGGAAAACTGCAAAGAAGCCAGTAGGGTCGGAAAAGACTGAGCCTGGAGATCACGTAGGGGCTTGGAGTCCACTGGGAAGGTTTTAGCTTCTATTTTAGGTGAGAAATGAGAAGTGATTGGTAGTTGTAAGAAGAAGAGTGGCATACACTGACTTTTCTCTTTAGGAAAATTATAATGCTGCCTGGACAATGAAGTGTAGGGAGGCAAGGCCAAAAGCAGAGAGACCAGCCATCCAGACGAGAGGTGATGACGGCTGAAACCTGGGTGGCTGCAATGGAGGTTGTAAGAAATGTCTGGATTCTGTACAAATTTCGAAGATGAAGCCAAAAGGAGTTCCTGGTAAACTACAACTAGTGGGTGCAGGACAAAGAAAAATCAAGAATGAATCCAAGATTAAAAGTACTCTTAATGACTTCTCCCACCTGTCCTCATTCCTACCTACCATTGTTTCCATCCCCCTCCTCTGTTTCTCTCTTTGGCATTATTTATCTCATGTCAAGAGAGCTCCTCAGTCTAGGAAAAATCATAATGTAAGGGAAGGAGAGTGGTTTTATGAGAGACAGTGGGGTAGAAGAGAGAAGCAAACTCCATCTGGAAGAGGTATTCAGGCTGGCAGCTCCTCCCACAGAGTACTGTGGAGAATAGTCCCAGCTGGAAACAGATACAAATGGAGAGGCTCAATGGCCCCACCCTTAAAATGCCCAACTCTGTGAGTAATCTGTGGGATGTGTCAAGTTCAAGACATTTCTCTGAGCTGGTATGGATTTCTATATATCTTGGACACGGGGAACAGAAGGTTAGGAAATTGAAAAATAAATATTGGTGCTAAAAATCTATCTTTGAAAAATGTATGATTTTTATCTCCTCTCTCTCTCTGTCTCCTCTTTCCAAACCTTTTCATCACTTTTTTTTCTCTTCTTTCTCCATGTATGGGTATAAGCCATATTTAAATATCTAAACTGTCAAAGAACAATTGATTATTTCAGGAACTGACACTGACTTTTTCCAGTGATGCCTATTAGACTAGATATATCTATCTCCACATAGAAACAGACTCATACTACCAACATACTCAAAATGGTGATTTTCTTTTTTCTTTTAAGATGTTATTTATTTGAGAGAGAGAGAGAGTAGGGGGAGGGGAAGAGGGAGAGGGAGAGAGAGAATCTCAAGCACACTCCTTGGTGAGCGGGGAGCCCGATGCAGGATCTCATGACCCTGAGATCATCACCTGAGCCGAAATCAAGAGTCAGACGCTTAACCAACTGAACCACCCAGCACCCCTCTAAATGGTGATTTTCTGAAGGAGATTATCACATTAAAAAAATCTTCGTCCCATTTTTTCTTTCTATGGTATCTCTTTTCTTCTTGCTTCCCTTCTTCCATTCTTATCAACTGAATATTCATCCATGGAAGCCATTTAGAGTTTGATGCCTCAAAGCCCTCAGATCTGTTAAACTACAGTTCTCTCTAAAAAGGAATTTTCCTTGAATCTGACCACCTTCATTTACTAATTAACAGATGTTGCGGCTGCAGGCTGCATTTTTTGGGAGTAGGCAGAGGAAGGGGACTGGATTCATCGGCATCTTCTGTCAGAAGTCAATGAGCAATCATTCAGTCCTCCTGCGCCCTAAGCAGGTGCTCCTTCCTTTCTGTCCACAATTGCAAAGGTTCCCAAGACTCCGGATGACAGCTCCTATGTTAGTACTTAGAGGCTCCACTGACAGGTGTTTCTCTGTATAACCAGACAACAGGTGTTTGCCTGGTGCCGCCTGCCAAAAGCCAAAGAGCCAGAGTAGAAAACAAAGCCCATTTGTGAAAATGATTACTGTAATTAAAAGCTATGGTGATGGAAACGATGGAAACACAAACACATTCACACTCACACTCTCCAGAGTCCTCCTTCCCCTTGATAGAGGAAATCACAGACCACACATCTCCCAGCATTACAACGTACTTTAAAAAATTTTTAAGCGTCATTTATTTCTTCCCTGATGTTTTTCCTTTCTTTAAAAATTTGTCATTGCAGTAGAGTTGACAAACAATATTAAATTAGTTTCAGGTGTACAACTTAGTAGCTCAACAATTACATACATTCTGAAATGCACACCACAATAAATGTATTACAATATCCTTAACCACATTCCCTAGGCTGTACTTTTCATTCCTGTAACTTATTTATTTTATAATTGGAAATTTGTACGTCTTAATCCTTCTCACCCATTTTGCCCACCCCCCACCCCTCCCCTCTTTTGCAACCATGAATTTGTTCTTCATATTTCTGAGTCTGTTTCTCTCTTTGTTGTTATTTGTTTGTTTGTTTGTAAGCACAAAACTTAAAGAAAACACAGGCAGTAAGTAATCTCTTGGACATCAAACTCGGCAATATCTTTCTGGATCTATCTCCTCAGACACAGGAAACAAGAGTAAAAATAAACAGTAGGGACTACATTGAAATAAAAGGCTTTTGTACAGGGAAGGAAACCATCAACAAAACAAAAATGCAACCTACTGAATGGGAGAAAATATTTGCAAATGACATATCCGAAGCCAATAAGAATGGCTGGTATCAAGGTAAGAAACAACAAGTGTTGGTGAGGATGTGGGGAAAAGAGAACCCCCATGCGCTGTTGGTAGGAATGCAAACTGGTGCAGTCACTGTAGAAAACAGTATGGAGGTAAAATAAAAACACAATCTAGTAATTCCACTTCTGGGGTATTTATCCAAATGAATAAAATGAAAACACCAATCTGGAAAGATACATCCACCCCTATATTTGTTACAGTGTTATCTACAACAGCCAAGATATGGAAGCAACTAAAAGTGTCCACTGATCCATGAATGGATAAAAAAAATGTGGTACACGGGCGCCTGGATGGCTCAGCCGGTTGTGCATCCAACTCTTGGTTTCAGCTGAGGTCATGATCTCAGGGTGGTGGGATAGAGCCTGAGTCGGGCTCTGTGCTTGGCAGAGAATCTGCTTCTCCCTCTCCCTCTGCTTCTCTCCCTGTTCTTGCTCTCTCTCTCTCCAAAACAGATAAATAAATAAAATCTTAAAAAAGAAAAGAAAAGATGGTATATATACTCAGTGGAATATTACTCAGCCACAAAAAAGAATGAAATCTTGCCATTCACAACAACATGGATGGACCTGGAGGGTATTATGCTAAATGAAATAAGCCAGACAGAGAAAGATAAATACCACATAATTTCATGTATATGCGGAATCTAAAAACAAAACAAATGTACAGTGTACTTTTAAATGCTAATGTTCTTTTTTTTTTTTTTTAAGATTTTATTTATTTGACAGAGACAGCCAACGAGAGAGGGAACACAAGCAGGGGGAGTGCGAGAGGAAGAAGCAGGCTCCTAGCAGAAGAGCCTGATGTGGGGCTCGATCCCATAACGCCAGGATCACACCCTGAGCTGAAGGCAGACGCTTAATGGCTGTGCCACCCAGGCGCCCCTAAATGCTAATGTTCTTATATCTTTTGGTGATAAATGGAAATGATTGGTAAGCCATTTCTGAAAATATTCCTGGTAAGGATCCTCATTTAGGGTTCACATTATTGTATATCTGGGGGATTACAAATCAGTGTATGCTGGAAGGAGGCTGCCTTTGAGGAACTTATGATTGATTGGAGACCATTTCTACCCATAAGAAAAGTGGAACAGCTAAACAATAATCGAATCACAATATATTTGGTCATGGCCTTCATCACAGCACTGAGTTCCACTGTGTGCCCCTCTGGGTTCCAGCAAGAAACCGCCTCATCTATAACCAAGAAAAGTCTTGATAATAATACAGTGTACGTTCCTCAACACTTGACTTAAGGATCATGTGGGGGGCTTCAAAGATAGAGCATATAGCAGAGTAGCTTGCATGAATTCTTCTTTTAAAAAAATCTGTGAAGGGGCGCCTGGTTGACTTAGTCAGTTGGGCATCTGCCTTCTGCTAGGGTCACGGTTCTACGGTCCTGGGATCGAGCCCTGCGTTAGGCTCCCTGCTCACAGGGGAGTCTGCTTCTCCCCTTCCCTCTGCAGCTCCCCCTGCTTGTGCTCATGCACAATCTTTAAAAAATAAAAATAAATAAAATAATAAAATAAAATAAATTTGTGAATATGAATTAGTCATTTTTTTTTCAAGGAGCTAAAGATCCTGTCACTGCTCTGATCTGGTATGGGCCAATGGCAAAGGCATAAATAGATTAGAAAAAGTCCTGGACTTAGGGATGTACTGCATGGCGACTAACATAATATAATAAAAAAACATTAAAAAAAAAAAAAGAAAAGAAAAAGTCCTGGACTTTATCAACATGATTTTTATATTATGTATATACAATCACAATATTCAAAATAAATCATATGTGTTAGGTCCTTCTGCTTCATTTTATTTTTTTAAAAGATTGTATTTATTTATTTGACAGAGAGAGAGACAAGGAGAAGGAACACAAGCAGGTGGAGTAGGCCCCCTGCCGAGGAGGGAGCCCAACATGGGGCCTGATCCCAGGACCCTGGGATCATGACCTGAGCAGAAGGCAGCTGCTTAAAGACTGACCCACCCAGGTGCCCCTACTTCTGCTTCATTTTAAATCCCATTTTTATACGTTTACATGGGAGCTGAGGGGGTAGGTCATGTGGGTAATTCAATTTTATCTGTGAACACGGCTCACAAATAATTCTAGAGGTCATAGGAATGGGATACTTTTTGTGCTTTTTTGTCATTGTCTTTGCTTTATTTTTTATTTGTATTTATATTTATTTATTTACTTTAAAAAAAGATTTTATTTACTTATTTGAGAGAGTGAGTAGGAGTGGGGGGAGGGGCAGAGGGAAAGGCAGACTCCCCACTGCGCGGACCCTGGGATCATGACCTGAGCCAAAGGCAGACACTTAACTGACTGAGCCACCCAGGTGCCCCTCGCTTTGTCTTTTTAAAACAGCTTTTGGTTAAGCTGAAATCACTTTTTGGACTTCTCAGAAAATTCCAGATTTTAGAAAAAGCATGCAAGGAGTATTTCTCTAAAGTAGGATACCTACACTTTTCTTGGAAAAAAATTGAAAAAAAGCAAAACATCCACTTGCTATTGCTGAAGATATCTTTACAGGTTTGTGTACTTCCCTGCCAACAGTTGCATCTCCAATTTTGGTCCCCCTTCCCTTTAACACAGAAAAAAAAAAAAAAGAAGCATCTTATTATTGGAGAAAAAAACTTAGTTGGTGTGGACTGGCTTTCAGACTTAGTTCTGAAAAATCAGTTTTGATCAGATTACTTTCTGAACAAATGGCCTTTGACAGGGTTGGTGAATGGATAGCCCATGTACCCCAGGCTTCAGCAGCTTCCTATCTGTTTATCACTGGTACTAGGCTTGATCTCTCTTCTGTTCTCTTCCCTCCTGTCTCATTTGGCACAAGAAGGACGTCCTAGAAGAGGACACTGTGCCTTCTTTCTCTCTATCCCCTGCCCTCATTTTTCTTGAATGAGTGCCCATTTGCTTATGGCCTGTCTCTCTGGATACAAACCAAACATCCAGAATGCTAGAGCTATTCCAATAGCAGTCATTCTAATTCAACCTTTTTTTCCTCTCATAGACAAGAAAATCCTCTGATTCCCCACTCTTCTTACCACTGGACACACTTTGTATGGGGAAGTAAGACAGGAAGTACCTACATCTCTCCACATATGCTCAGAATGACCTCTCAAAACATTATTAGATACAAAATGTGCCAGGCACAAAACCTGTTACAAAAAGCAGAGTGGTCAGGCGCCTGGGTGTCTCAATCGGTTAAGCCTTCTGCTGGGGTCATGATCCTGGGGTCCTGGGACAGAGCCCGGAATCCAGCCCTGCATCCAGCCCTGCATCAGGCTCCCTGCTCAGTGAGAAGTCTGCTTCTCCTTCTCCCTCTGCCCCTCCCCTGGCTTATGCTCTCTCTCAAATAAATAATTAAAATCTTTTTTTTTAATAAAAGGGCAGAATAAGCTCTGTTTGGGGAAGGGATGATGACATGATCTTTAAAAACATATATATTTGTTTGTACTCATATATAACAAGCACTTAGAACCACATTCTTCATCTTCTATGACTAGCCATAGACAGGATGAGGGGTTCCTGGTGCCTCAAGGCAGTGACTTCCCTGGAATTGGATATTGCGTGCTAAGGTACCTGGGGACCTGTAGTGCTGTCAGACTCAGTGCCTGGATTTATCAGAAGCTAAAACCAAAATAGTCACTAGGTTAGTTGGAAAGCCCGAATTGAGCTTTATAGTTGAGCTTTAGTTGAGCTTTGAGTTCCTTTTTAAAGAAAAGATAACTGATTTCATTGAGTCAATTCAGGTCACAAAAGACCCACTTGCACTAGCAAAATTGCTTTGCTTTCTGACTCCACATGAAATAGAGAAGACCAGCTGCCTGTGGCCATTTTGAAACAACTTCCTCCTCAGAGGGAAGTCTTGGATGCTGGAGACTGAGGAAGAGCTCTCACCTCAGGACCTGTAGAGTTTCTGATCACACCACTGCCGCCCTGCCTGCACACTCTGTCTTTTTTTTTTTTTTTTAAGATTTTATTTATTTATTTGACAGAGATAGAGACAGCCAGCGAGAGAGGGAACACAAGCAGGGGAGTGGGAGAGGAAGAAGCAGGCTCATAGCAGAGGAGCCTGATGTGGGGCTCGATCCCATAACGCCGAAAGCAGACGCTTAACCGCTGTGCCACCCAGGCGCCCCTTGCACACTCTGTCTTTGTTTCCCTCTCACACAGTCCCTTCCCACCCTTCTCAGTCCACTCAGCCCTCCTTCAGCCACAGACTATTTGCTACATAGTTGCTGCCAGCTTGGCTGGTGAGGAGCCAGGCCTGGAGGAAACAGAGGCCCTGGCAAGAACATGGACTGAAGGCCCCAAAAGGGTCAACTCCTGACTCCTCCCACAAGACGACTGTGCCTCCATTACAAACTGCACGGAAGGAGACCTCACTGCCAGGTCATCAGGGATCTGGTTAGCAAAAAGTGGTCCTGCCATCTGGATACAGCCTCTCCGCATGTGGAAGGGTGGCGGGAATGGGAAGGGAGGGCCACAGGGTCCTTTAGGGCCATGTTCAAGCAGCTCACTCAGGAAACCATTCTGAAAACCTCTGGGCTCTTGTGTGCTTAGGTCAGACAAAGAAAACCCATCCTTGCCTTCCAGTGTAAGAAGCCTCAGACCGGCAAAGCTCACAGAGTGCAGTCCTCCGGGAACAGACGTTGGGCACCATTGAGGCTCTCTGAACAAAAGCCTGACCGAGATGGTTCATTAGCAGCCAGGTTTCCAGGTGGGAGAGTCTCCCTGGACTCTGGCTTGCACTGCCCTGGGTTGCTCACCGCATCCCACTATTTACCTCTTGTCCTTCCCTCTAACCCAGCACAGTGCCCGTTCTGGGTTAGAGGAACCAGGCACTGGCCCTAACTCCAGACCGATGGCTTCCGGAAACTCCGGCCTCTGTTTACAACCAGAGGAAGGTTGTAAATAATGAGCGTCTTCCGCCCCCCCCCCAAGGGAAACTTGGGAAGCTTGGGCATTGACTTTTTTTTTTTTTTTTTTTTTGCCCTGACTTCTTTCTCCTTAGGCTTTTGGGTGCCAGCCGGAGGAGACAGGTTATGAGTCCTGTCGCTGTTGACTGGCTCATAGCTATAGCTAACAGAATATGTTAAGAGAAATTCACCATCTGGTTTCCCAGACAGAACTAGTAAAGGTCTAGAAAGAAAGCTCAGGTGCTGGGGCTAGGAGAGGTGAGCCTGAGGTGGTGGGACCACCGAAAGGGAGGCAGAGGGATTGAAGAGCTGCTGCAGGGGAGTTTGAGAGGATGGGGACCGCAGCAGGTAAACCCGAAGAGGGTGGGGGACCGAGCTGACGCACGGGCCCTTGGAATCTGGCGCCTGGGTGACTGGTGGGACCCACTAACCTGTGGATTCGTTTTTCGGTTCCACGTCGGGTGGCAAGGAGTGGAAACTAGTCTTTGGAGGACTGTGCTTAACCTCTGCAGGTAGCCAGTGGCATGCACCTTCTCCCCGACTTCGAGTCCAGGGCTGGGAGAGTGCGGGAATTAAGAACAGCACCGCGCACTGGCCATGGGTGCGCGTCCGCCAGCGCCCGGGAGACCTTGACCCGGCTCTGAGGCTTGCGGGTGGGCGGGGACGTCTCCAGACCGGGGGCTTTCGACGATCCCGGAAGTAACCGGAGAAAAAGTGGCGCGCCCTCTCTCTGAGTGGATTCTAGGGGAGTATATAGCCTGGGTTAGCTGAGAAGGTGAAATGAGAATTTTTCCGAACGCACGTTTGCGGGGAGCCGAGGCTCAGCCGCACCGGCTGCACAATGGGTTAGGCAGGGCGCGAGTCAGGGCGGACGCAGCCGGGGAGCGCAGGGCGACCTTTCCAGCCTCTGCTAAGCTGCGGAGGGCGCAGGCTTGCAGGGTTCGCGCACGAAACACGTGCAGTGTCTCTTTCACTATTCAGCTTCTGCAGTGTTTTTTTTTTTTTTAACCAACTACATGTTTAACTTTCTTGTTATAGATTTTAAAAGTTTAGTGGGCTCCACCCTCCTTGCTTGCTCACGCCACGAGGATTCTGTTCTAAGCACGCACTACTCCCCGCAACCCTTCTCCCCCCAGTATCTAAGAAAGTTGAAAAGGAAACCTGAGGTCTGGTTTGCCACAGTCAATCACTGCCCACAAGAGCTGGTCGCTTCTCTTGTCTTAGTGAATACTCGGCTCTTCCTAACGTCTTCCCCTCGGATCCCAGAGGAAGTGTAAGTGCACCTCGCCAGCCTTCAGGCTGAGGTGAACTAGAGCCCAGACAGATGTCGTGGCCTTCCTAGGTCATCTCTAGACAAAAGGTTGGTCCTCTACTGGACTCTTGCAGCTGAAAGGGGATACAAAAACGGTTGTTTCAATGGGGGTGTGACTTGAGAAGCTGAAAGAAAGGAAAAAGATAAGAGGCAAAATCTCAGCCTCCAGAAACCTAGCCAAGGGGTCTTTGGCTTCCCAGGTTTGGGGAAGAGGCTGATAGTGAGTCTGGGATGGGAGCTACTCCTGCTGTTTCAGCAGACTCCTAGGAAAGAAGAAGAGGAGAAACTGGATTTGTTAGGAAAATCTTTGCCCCATGAGGCATGGGATAGACGGTATGACGTGAAATGGAACTTACTGATGGCATGGAGCAGCACCTACCTATGGGCCTTTAACTCTGACAGCTTTGTCACGGAACCAAGGGCATCACCTGCAGAAGGCACAGTGCCCAGGTTAGCATCCCACAATCATTCACTCAGGAAAGAGTCAGATACGCTGTTCTGAGGGACTGCTCTCTGTTCTCAATGTCCACTTTCAGGATTGCCTTGTAAGGGTCTGCCTGCCCACACTAGTTAAAGCCAGAAGTACTTGGGGCTAGAGCAGTGTAAAGAGAAGGGGTGTTCAGTCCAGGATAGCATCTTACATAGTGTATCAAGGGCATGTGTCCAAGCTATGCACATCCATGTGTGATATGACCTCTCTCCCCCACAGGGGCTTCACTGAACCGTACAGGTGACTTTCTGTTTTATAGCTGCCTTGATGTTAAGTATTGTAGTCATGGAATATTTCCAGTCCTGAAAAGTCGACAGGCATTTTATAAGCTTTTCATTATTGAGATAGGAACTCTTAAGTGGGTATTCAGTAATGGATAAAGCCGTAACTTAACATCAACCTTGGCTTCTCTGAATTGACCTCTGAATTTTAATTCTCTGAATTAAAGCCTTTTCATTAAAATGACCAATGAATAATGTATCAGCGTGTAGTTTAAAGCTCCAAATAAGTTTTCAGACAGAAATATTCCAAGAATGCAAGTCAGGTATATTTCTCAGATAAATGGCAGTAGGGGCATTGCATACACGGAAATTCTCGGTTCTCAGGTTTCCTGAAACCCAGCGCGCGCATCATTAATCATTCACTGGGGTCGGTCCTTCAGTCAACTGCAGCTCTGAGTAAGCCGAAGCGAGCCCTTAGCTAATCCTTCCTGCCAAGGGGATCCTGGGGTGAGAGAGGACAACTGGACAGTCAGCCACATGTGCTGGTGCCGAGACCTGCCCCTCCTGCCCGGCTCCGAGCGCGGTGTGCGTGTGCGCTCACCCTCCCCGACACAGACCGAAAGCTTCCCACAAGGAAAAACAAATGCGGTATAATGTTTAGCGCAACCCAGAGTTTCCAATAGGAAAGTGGCTCGAATCGTGGCCTAATGGCTCAAGGTGGCTCTCTAAATGCCGAATAAACCATTCCTTAGCTGTTTAATAAACCAGAGACAACAACAAACAACAGTAACAGCAACAGCCTTCTCCTCCCGCGGCTCCACACCAAAGGCTTCCCAAGTTGGACTGCGAGTCCTGGTTTGGTTCCCTGCTGCAAACACTTTGAAGCGCTGGGAATCTCCCAGCCCGACTTCGTCCCCGAGGGATTCCTGGGGCTGGGGTTGTGCTTGCGGGGTCTGCTGCGCGGCGGGAAGGGAACCTGGAAATTCGGTCCTGGTTGGGCAAGAGTGCGTTGCTGGGACGCAGGCGTGCAGCGGAGGTGGCCGAGGACGCGAACTCACTTCCACATTTAGACCCCCCACCTCGGTTACTGCCCCTGGAGGACTCAAACGCTCGCGCGGAGCTGAATTCCGCGCAGCGTTGGCTCTAGCGGGAGGGTGGCTGTGTGGCGCGTGAGAACGGCTGGGGTGCGTGGCCCTGGTCTGCGCGTGCCCAGCGTCGGGGTGCAGGTCCTCTCCTCCCAGCTTCTCCTCCCACTCACTCTCTCCCATCTCCTCCCTCCTCCACACCCCCCGCCCCCGGGACCGCGAGGCTCCCTGCCCGCACCGGCCAGAGAGTACACAAAGCGGCGGGTGAGGGGAAGCTTCGCAGGCGTGCACCAAGCAGTGAGATCACTGGCGTTATAAATATCCCAGTACCAGCGCCGAGATCCGTTCGAGTGGCCTCTCTCTCTCCCTCCCTCTCTTCCCCGAGGCTATGTCCACCCGGTGCGGCGAGGGGGGCAGCGCCAGAGGCACGCAGCCGCGCGGGGGCTACGGAGCCCAGAACCAGCCCTACAAGATGCACTTAGAAACCCCGCGGCTGGAAGAATGAGCTTGTCCTTCCTCCTCCTCCTCTTCCTCAGCCACCTAATCCTCAGCGCCTGGGCTCACGGGGAGAAGCACCTCGCCCCCAAAGGGCAACCCGGACCCGCTGCCACCGGTCGGAACCCGGGAGGCGCCAGCAGCAGCGGGAGCAGCAGTGGCACGACGTCTTCCTCTTCCTCCGACTCCTCCTCCCCCGGGGCTTCTCTGGGCAACCAAGGGAGCGGCTTGGAGCAGAGCAGTTTCCAGTGGAGCCCCTCGGGGCGCCGGACCGGCAGCCTCTACTGCAGAGTGGGCATCGGTTTCCATCTGCAGATCTACCCGGATGGCAAAGTCAATGGCTCCCATGAAGCCAATGTGTTAAGTAAGTTGCTTGCTCTCCTGGCGAAGCGCGTCCTAAGCAGGCGGTGGGGGATTCGGGAAGGACAGCGGTTATTCCCAGCCCCCCGGGAGCACCTTTTGGAACCCTAGCCGCTGAGACCCAGTTGGCCCTCGAGACGGCCGGGCGGGTTGGTCGAAGATGCGTCTATACCGCACGCAGACGCGCACCCCTCTCGTGGGTATGAGGAATGGCGATTTCTGAGGTGTAGGCTACCAGAGGCTGGTGCACAAGACAGGTAGACATTGTTTCCAGTTTGCCGGCGTCCCAAAGAGGAGCCTGCAGCCTGTGCCTGGAGAAGAAACAAAAATCTTCTTTCTGCTCGTTTGGTTTCTGTTTACCTTCTGCTTCTGTTTACTAGGCTAGCATTTTTCAAGAGGCATCAAAGTGCATCCCTTTTCCTAGCCCATACCTGAACAGTTATTTTTTTAGAAGAATCAAATCTCACATGCCGCCCCTCCAACTGACACCATAAACCCCAGAGTAATATGTATTATAGTATATGTATCCGTGTTTGTCTATTGTATATACATATTTGCATATTATATACATACAGACTATACCTAGATTCTAGGGGAGACCAGACATGCCCTGCTTGGAAGAAGACAGTGATCTGGAAAACTGGACACGTTTAGAGAAAGATACGTGATGGACATTTGAATGATTATTTCAGAGTTGGGTTTAGCAACGTTTAGTATGTAGAGACCACGACAGCACCTTGTTAGGAAGTGACCAGCCTCTGGTCCCCAAGGACGATTAAGGAAAAGTTATTTATTTTGGAAGAAAGTCAGAGGACGTTCAATTCCTTACAGGTGCATGTTGTGTATTTTTTTTAAAGCAAAGTTTTACATTTTCTTTCTGAGTTTTCTCTTTAGCTCTTTCTCTTCTCTCCCTCTTTCAATCACCTCTTTCCTTCCACCCCATCTGCGTTTGCAGACCATCACTGCCGCTCCTCTGATTCCTCTCACTGCCTCTAGGTAGAGGAGGGGAGAGATGACTTGGGGGCGTGTGCGGGACTAGGGCGATCTCTTTGAGGCTTTTCCTCGGTAGGGCCAGATCTCTCATCCAGCAGGGGTTAATCCAACAGATAGACCCACAGCCGGGGCCTGTAAGATATTCAGGAAGAGCGGGAACGTGGCCAGGAGATTGCGCTGCGTACGGTCACCTGGCTGTCGAGTGTCAGCCTGGTAGCTCCCAGGTGTACTGTACTTGCCTCGTTTCAAACCAACAACCCCACGGGCCATTGAGCTTCTGATTTACCCAAGCTCCGGAGGAGCGGGGGCGCCACAGCGGGGCTGGCAATCTGGCAGCCGCCTCCCAAACAGTGTTGGCGGTGTGTGTGGGGTGGCCGGCTGGCGAGCTTCCCTCCGGGGGTTCAGGAGGCTGGGTGTGGAAGACCTGGCGGTTCGCGCCAGAAGAGCAGCGGGTCCACGCCCGCCCCTGCCCCAGACTTGTTTTGCGAGCTGTGCTGCTCCAGCTGGCCGTGTTACACGTGTTGAGGTGGCCTGGAGCCCTGAACCGGACAGAGGGCTTTTCGAGTGTGCCCTTGCGAGCCCCGGGGCCTCCCACGCGCTCCGTGGAGGAGCCTGTGTCTATGTTTTAAGGTTCATTTCACCCTTACCAAACAACTCACCGTCTTTGGTGATAAAAGGCAAGGTCCTTAGGGTGAAGGGGATTTCTCCGAGATTTCAGGGACAGCGAGAATCACATTTACTTCAGTATTTCCATTTGCCTTTCTCCTTTCCCCCACCCAACTCTGCTCCCACCAGATACCAGACAGAGCTCAATTCCCACTTCTAGCGATCTTTCCACCTTTCTTTTACAGGAAAACGTTTTCTGTTCTGTTCTTGTAGTTTATCCAGGAAAATAGCAGCAACACGAGATAACTTCTGTGTTCCCAAGGGAGGACCCAAAGTTAGCGTGCAACAGGCTGCTGGTTGGATCTCAGTGGGGATAAAAGAACGTATCTAGGGTGGGTTTGGGTGTACTAGGGATCTCTGAAAACCAGACTCATTCCATATATATTCACCTTCTTCTCTTGGAAAAGACAAAGATTTTTGCAGCTTAGGCCTTGTCAGAGCGGAAGTTATAGAAAAACATAGGAAGGAAAAATGAGACCAGATCAACAAAGAATACACTCGCCTAAAGGAGGCATTGACCAATATCCGCTATTTCCAAGGTACACTTTATTTCAAGTCCACTTTGAAAGATACCTTAAAAAGAGCAGGGATGTTTACTAAAGAGTGCCTAAATAAAACTTCCTTAATTTAACACTTAGCCCAATTCATTCCAGTTTAGAATAGCCTTTCAGAGGTTAGTCTGTATCTGTCATATGGCTTGCCATCATTCAGTCACTCGCTCATTCATTCATTCATACATTTATGCACCCATAATAGGCTATCTACACCATTAAGCTTGATATTTTGATTACTTTTGGGAGTTGGGGGATTTTTTAGTTTGTTTTTGCCTTCCATAGATTTTTTTTCTCACCGAGAAAACTGTAACTTAAATGTTTCAATCATAGTGATTTTCTGCTTTGTGATGTCTGGAGTGTCCAATACTACTAACTATGATTTTGCTACCACTGCTGGATGTAGAATTTATGAAACATGTCATGTTTAGTGGGAAAGTGTGTAATTTGGAAATTTAAAATAAGCCTCTGCCCTGAAGAGCTGTGAAAGAGAAACAGAAGCCAGCCAATTGTTGGGTGGTCATGTACCTCTTTGAAAGCAGCACTTGAAGGTTTCCTGACACGTACATAAACTAAGGCATTGGTCATGGACTGTTGGTTACAGTACATAAGGAAACATTTGATGTTTAAGTTTCATAACAGACACTGAGAGCTGGGACCAAAGAGGACCGTAGAGGATACACCACAGTTTGACCTTATCATCTCATTTTACTGTCTTGAGTTAGCAATGATAGAAAACTTACATTTCTTTGGTTGCTGCATGCTACTTCAGAAAAGAGTAAAAACTTTGCCATCAAATTGCCCTCTAATAGGTTCTTTTAAACTCAGATGCATATATACATATATATATATAAAATATATATATGTATATTTCACAACTATCATTTGATATTAACATTTCTGCCAACTGTGAATATTTTCTGGTTTCACCATCAGAAGTACACTCTGGCCATAGATTTTGAAACACAATTTATTTAGTTAAGGCATACCCCTAAATATATTCTTAGCTTCTCTTATACAGTAGTTATCTCAAGTTTTGGAGACAGAAAAAATAAGCTCATTGCAGATACACTCTTGTTATTGAAGAGATACTAGGGAAGGATGAAGAAGGATGGACAAGACAAGACAGATGATAAAATCCAACTATTGAATAGAAACAAAGGTTTTGCTTTAATTTATACGCTTTCAAGTTTAGTTTCAGTGCTTCTGTTGACTTACATTGGGCCATTGAAGAATAGGCAGTCAAGTAATTATCAATTCAAGGAGCAGAAGTTGAAGGCTATGGCTGCACAAAGCCAAAGTGTTCACATAAAATATGAATGTTCCAATCATATATTCTGACTAAACCAAACCCACTATTTTACTAATTTTTAAAACTCTAAATTCATTATCAATTTTGGAGTCATGTAGAGTCAGCCTTTTTTTTTATTTTTTATTTTTTTATGGTAGTTCTATTTTTAATTTTTTTTAATTTAATTTTATTATATTGTGTTAATCACCATACAGTACATCCCCAGATTCCGATGTAAAGTTTGATGCTTCATTAGTTGCGTATAACACCCAGTGCACCATGCAATACGTGCCCTCCCTACTACCCATCACTAGAGTCAGCCTTTTAAATAGTCCTCCAAGCCTAGCTAAATCAGAATTTGTATCTACTGAATAGGAAAACTCAAATGGAAGATTTGTTACTAATTTCATCCCTGAAAACTGCTAAACTGGGTATTTCGAGACTCCAATTTGATAATGATGCAGCGTATCTGTTGCTGTGTGAACGCAAGTAGAGAAACTTGAGTTTTAAATTATTTTTCTTTGAGGATTTTCAGATGAGCTGTTGAAAGCTTCTGAATACATGGGATATCTGTCTATTAAGTCATTCACTAAGAAAAGAGAAAAGGGAAAAGTCTACATGATTTTATCAGCCGTCATTAATAGAGTCCTGCTGTATTAAAAAATCTGGAGAGGACTAAGGTAAAAAAATCTAGACATATATTTTCTTACTGAAATAAACTTACTTTGTAATGCATGCCTATGCTTGTAAGTAGGTGGATTAAACAACGTGTGTATAAATTCTTGCCTCCTTCAATTTAGATGTCAACCCCGAAATTCCACCAAGAGAAAATAGTTTTTTCTGTTAAGCACTGCTTTTTTCTTTTGATCCTCTTACATGTTAACACCCTAGGAAAGATAACACATTGTCACCAGCACACTAACAGGAAATAATTACCCTGCCTGACTCCCCAAGCAGAAGGCCAAAATTGCAGGAGAGTGAAACGTGTGTCCATACATGTGTGCACACGGGGTGTCCTGAAAAAGGAAAGAGAGGTTGTGAGAAGGTCAAAGTAAACAATCCAGTTTAGCAGACATTCATTGACTATCTGATATGTGAAATACACTTGGCCTTCCACAATTTTGCTTAGGGATACCATCTTGGCATCCATTACGCGAATTGTAAATTCTCATAAAATTTATTATTACTGACTCAAATAAGAGTCAGGAAATCACTGAAATTGAGAAAAATTTAGTTTTAGAGAAATGTTTTCTGGGATTTATGTATGTGTGATTTAATGCAAGTGGGTTTAAAATATTCTATAGAATTCTTTAGTGCGTTGCTGAGATTTGGCATAGTAAAATCAATAATTGTGAAATCTCTTGGAATCTGCTCCAACATTCTAGTAAAAAGGACGTTGTGAAATTACTGTTGAAATTACACTGGAAATTATGATCTTAATACTGTTCTCAATATTACAACATAATTACATTATGATTTAGAAGATCATACCAAAGTTGCCTATGTGAAAAAGTAATTATTTCATCTGATCTCATCTTTATCTTTCCTGCAGTCTTCATAATTTTAAAAAGAATAAAATATGTGCAAGTACATTTTTAAGCTTTCAACTAAATATAATTTTTTAAAAAATTATAAAATCCATTCATTCCCAGGCAATATATCATTTTTACACTGAAACTTGCAAGAAAAGAAACCAAGCAGTATATAATAAAATAATAACCCTTAACATATGTTATTTCATCTTCCCCATCTAATTTGTTATGATGCAAATTTTACATAGCATTATACACAGAATGCACACACAGTGTGTTAGGAAACAAGTGACTCAAAATGGGTTTTTCTAAAAATAGAATACGAAGCTATAGTTTGCAAAGGCAAAACAGTGCTCCCATTAAACAAGTATTTATAGAGACTTTGTCTTGACCTCTCAAATGTTAACCTGTAAACAGAGATATTTAATAAGAATTTTATCTTTTATGCTACCATGTATTTTTTTTCACTAACACACAGGTTTGCATTTACAAAACCAAGTAATTTTCCAAAGAATGGAATAAAAACACTAACATTGTAGAAGCATGAGTAAATTGGGAGAAAACATACAACGAACTGTCTTTTTCTACCAACCCATATTGTCCCTTTTGTTTCTCTCATTCCACACAGAGACAATTTCTCATGTTTCTATGTCTAGTTTTTAACACATTTATGCAACATTCACAATCACTTCCCCCATCTTCCTAATATCTAAAATCATTAAAGCTGTTTTTAATATCATTCTGTAATTGTGGTGGAAATATAACTTTTTATCATGTTCTATTAGCGCTTTATTAACAACGTTATCACAGCATATTCTGTCGTGTATTGTCTCTAACTTTGCAAAGCATTCTGTGTGCTTTGTCATGATTTGACAAAATGGTAATGCACCTAAACCCTTAAGTGTGCATCACAGTCAAATAATTCGTACAGCAAAATCTATTGAAAAGAGCATTTTGAAAACATTTTGAAGAAAATAATTTATGAGACAAGAGTTTCTTTAGGAGTTTCTTCCTAAAAGCAAAAGTAGTTCCTTTCAAATAGTTTTTTGGGTTTTTTTTTGTTTTGTTTTCAAGAAACATCCACTAATAAAGGGGTAGCAGCAGTTTCCTGGAGATGGGTTTTATTTACTTTGGACTAAATATGCTTATAACAAATATAACAAAGACAGCAGTTCTTCGGCTACCCCTTCCCCCCCACCATGAACGTTCTGATCAAGTGTTTTTAAGAAATCAAGTTGAATAAATAAGCAGCAGTATTTGCTACAGTTTTATGTATTAGCTCACAATGTGCAAAAAAGTGCTTGATATATTCATATATATGTATTTATTTATTTTATATATATGTGTATCCATAGTATTGCCTTTTTGGGAAATTGAATAATTTTATATGTACTTCAAATACTGCAGGGGGAGGTTACTATTTTAAACATTTCTGGTGAATTTCTCTATTCAGCAGAATTCTGTTGAGATATCCTAATTAGTATGTATAGTCAGAATAATATAGATTGAAAGGTTGAGATTTTCTTCCCTTCCCCATCCTTTCTTCTTCTCTTCCTTTCTTCCTAGGATAGGTCTTTTTCTAGCACTAGGAAACTATATTATTTTGTCCTCCCCCAACTATTTTTTGGCAATTTGATGTAGGCAATTAACTAAAAGCACTACACTTTTCTCATATTCATATAACATTATATATGAGTTTATGATAAACAGGCAAGCATCCCAATTATATATAGACTATGAATTTCATCTTCTTAAAATACTCTATGAACTGTGGTATGTGATTCTCTTGACATAGTTGATGTGGACTTTCAAATTATTACAGGAGACAGAGGCACATTGATTTGATAATGCAAACTATGAAATACTAAATATAAATAGTAATGTAATAAAATATCTCATTAAATTTTTTTTGCCAGAAAAGCCATTTAAAATGCAAGATGTCTCAAACCATAATGCATTGAACACTCATTGAGCCAATAATCCCAAATTATTTATAATGCTTTCAACATCTTTTTATGTGTAGTCTCTAAATGAACTACTCACTGAATGATTGAATATGATATATTGATTTGTACTTGTATAGTTAGTATAATTTGAGAAGAGGGATTTATTTCATGTAAATAAGTAGAATTTGTCTCTGGCTTTCAATGGTTTATACTAGGCTTGAGCCAGACTTTATGAGATTTAATATTAAAAACAGTGTATTATCTCTGATACAAAACAATGGATGAGAATTATTTTGAAAAAATTTAAAGAAATTCTTTTCAATTCCTTTACAACTTGAGAAGCTTCTATTGTTAAACATTGTTTACTAAAAGTGACTTATTTATAAGAAAAAAAAAGAATTACTAATGAACCTGAACTAAATTTTTGAATCTTAAAATTTGTTATTTTAAGTAAACGCTTGCGTGCTAGGCTTGTCTTTTTTAACATAATGAATGTCATGAAAAATGAGGATGTTAAATACTGGTTTTTTTAAAAAAATAACAGCTATAAAGAATGAAAAGCATCTATGTAGAAATTTAATTCTTCACAATGATATATAGAGGAGTCTGTGTTTTATTTTGGGATTTCTGTCATCCTAGGTATTTTGGAAATATTTGCTGTGTCTCAGGGGATTGTAGGAATACGAGGAGTTTTCAGCAACAAATTTTTAGCGATGTCAAAAAAAGGAAAACTCCATGCAAGTGTAAGTAGAACCACTTTATATTTGTTAAAGGTGTTATGGAGATTTTACATTTGTAGAATGGAATGAAGTGATTTTCCACATTGGTAGATGAACAATTTGCTCAGAGGACGTAATCATTTTTTAAAAAAAATTATATGTACATTTAACCAAGATGTTTTTGTAAGTAATCATTTATATATTTTATTTACTTGAAAAGATAATATAGAGTCCACAAAAAAATTTTAAGGATGAATGTATTAGAAAATAACACTCTCAAAGTGATTGCTATTATTCATCTCTTAAAATTGGTCTGAGGGAAAATACTATGGAAATGATAATACTATGTGACAGTTAAAATGTCCAATTTATGGTGCTTGTGTGAGCATATTTAGTAGATCAGGTTCTTATTCAACTTTACAAGCTATTCATGATGTCAAAAATTAGGTCTAAGTAATGTAACGTATTCTCACATCAGTAAGTATGGAGAGAAACCAATAATGAGAAGGTTTTGACCTTTCTCAGAGAAATTTAATTTATCCATTTGAGGACTCTCATTTTGTATTTTTGTTGCGTCAAAAACAATACTTCTTAAATTACAAAGACTAATTTTGCACTCAAAAATTTCTTCTAGTCACTTCTATGTTTTGTAATAAATTTACAAATTATAGATTTCTATGTTTTTTTCTGAAAATGTTCACTACTTGGGAAGCATTAAAACATTTTAAAGATAATAAAATATGTCTAGCTTGTATGCCCAGCACTTAAAAGTGATTTATGCTTTTTCTGCAGCATACTAAGATTTGTCACATTATATCATTTTTACAAAGAAATTATTATTTAATAATAGTACTTACTTTCTTTAATTTTTACTAAATGAATTGAAGAAATACCACTTTTCTGGTTTTTGAAGTATATAGGAACTTTTAATTAGGATGGTAATCAATTGAAACTTGCTATTTATGATTTTTTGCTTACAGATCTTGAAAAAATTCATTGAGAGTTTCACTTGTTTCAATGTGTAAGAATTTCAATTTTCCTTTTTCTAAAGGTGACTTGTTAATACCTCCTGGAGGGGGTAGCAGAATTCAAGCTATCTTTATACTTACTTGAGGATTAAATGAGATAATACATTTAAAAGTTTTAAAGCAGCATTAGGTACATTGTAAGTGCTCAATAAATACTATCTATTATTATACAGTAATCTAGATATAATAGATACTGAAATCTCAGTTGATTGAGATAAATGCCAAACTTTTGCTAAGCTCTTTAATCATCGATTACAAGAATTATGAAAAGATTTACCTACTTCACCTTCTGAGTGGTTATTGTAATCTAGCAGGCTATAATACAGTTTTCATAAAGTAATTGCTGTTTGATTATTTATTTTAAGGGGCAAAGTTTTGCATCACTGTGCACAAGTAGGACCTGCCATTTTATCAAAAAAATAATATTTGATTTTTAAAAATCCACATGCAGAATAGAAGACAATGATCAAACACATCTGAGCACAATAGCTTTTTCCCCAGTCTACTTTAAGTTTGTAAAAAATTGAAACACTTTCAGAATCTAAGCATCATAATAAAATGCAGTGCATGTAAAGAAACTTTCTCATATTGGTTTGTTTGGGGTGAGCACCTTAACTTTTAAATCGTTCTGATTTATGCTCTAGTACATGGAAAAAATAGACTAAACTTGGGCCAGCTTAAGGATAATTGCCACGCAACTCAAAGTATTACAAATGGATGCCAATTAGAAAGGTCACACCGAGAGGTGAGGCTATATGATTCTCCTGTCAAATGCAAGTAACAAATTTCCAGAAATTTGACCCAAATGTCTAAGGATGGCTGGCTGAAATCATGCAGATAATGTAAAAACAGCATCTGTTATTCTTTCTCATCTTGGCAGGCTAAAGTTATTTCATGGAATAATGACTTTTAAACAGTACAAAGCAAGTCTTGCTCTTGTCACTCACTGAAGCTCTTTGATATAAAAGTCATTCTAATGACTTTGAGCTGAATTGTAGATAAAAAATTAAGCCCTACGATTATGTGGATTCTTTTTAAACCAATTGTCCAAGCCCACTTTCTCTTCTCTGAGCTTTTATTAGCACTTTTTCTCTAGATGGAAACCTAATTAAATTATTAAGTGATTGATTTTTAAGGAAGTTGAATTTAGGAAAAGTATTAATCCTTGCAATTATCAGTTTTATGCCCAGATGGTTTCTTTCTTGTTTTTTTCTAGTTAAACACATTGAAAAATTGTTCTTGTAACTTTAGATATAATTATTTGATTTAGTTTTGATTTTCACAAAATTGCATTGTCACTAAAAAGGCTAAAAACCTTTATATCTTTAGGATTAAATGTGTAATTCATGAGCTCCATTTAATTAATAACTGGGCAGAGACATTTAAAGAGTGCTTTATAATCATTTTGCTATATATATAGTTATATTTATATATCGTGTACATTTTAAACTTACAAATGTTATATATACATTATATCTCAACAAAACTGGAAAAAATTTAATAGAGCACTTTCAGGGTTTTATCTATAAAGTAAATATGAACCAAAAATGTAAAGCATTCATATAATTCTGGGGAAAGTAATTCCCATACTGTGTTGAGAAATATTCATGGATAATTGTAGATTTTCAACTTAGTTGTACAGTAACAATTAGAATATTAAAAATTAGTTGCTAGGCACAGCCAATGTATTTGCATAGTTCTTTAAAAACTCTTTTACTCACATTATCGCATTACATGATTAGATGAGGAAAGAGTCTTAGAGATGTTAAATCATTTCCTAAGTTAACACAGTTAACAAGTAATTGAACCAGAACCATCCTTTTAAAATTCTTTTTCTGTAAGTGCTGTAATGCTTTGTAGGTAAAAGCTAGTTGGAAGAAGATGCTAGGTTTTGTTTGGAACCAATTACATTGTTTTCACCTACTGTTTTATAGGAATTAATAATTGCATAGTTTAATAATATTTTCATATTACATGTTAAAGAATAAATATTGTGGTGCATCTTACAAGAGTTTGTTTGTGCTGTGCACCCCCTTACCCAAGCTCTGTTTGGATTCTTTTTCCCCCATCTATTTCTGTGTCTCTAGCACTTGACTTTAAAGTCTAGAGAAGCAGAGGGCATGTGTTCACCACAGAACTTATCACAGAGTTTTACACAGGTTGGTCCTTCGATGTGATGATGTGTTGCATAGGGAGTGCCTCTCCAGATGAACTTTCAAAGCAGAAGAGAGCTCTGTTTTGTTCGCTGAAATTTTTCATTTAGAAAATGCTTCATTATCAGCAGACACAAAGATGGCAGGCAGAAATAAGAGCCCAGAATGGGTTACACTTAGGCGACATTTGTGCTGATGGTTTTCTTGCACTAAGTTTGTTAATTCTGTAAGAGAAATTTTGTTTGATCGTCAATGATCTCTGCAGGCACTTCTTCCTGCACTTATTCAACCTGCATACTCGTTGCAACCTACATGCAGCTCTCCTTAAAATCTTTACCAGTACACTCCAAATAAACAGTGCAGCCAGATTCCTACCACGCAGGTTTTTTCAGCATTCTTTACAAGGATGAAGGTGTACGCTCTTCTCCTTCTCAAGATACGCTGGGAGTCATTGAGAGTGGGAGTAGATGTCTGCCTCCCAAAGAGCCACGAGGGTTAGTCAGAGTCTTCGCTGTGACCTCTACTCTCAACTCATTCCAGGCTGAGGTACCTGTGGAAATGAGCTCACTTCCCTTTCTGTCTGTCTCTCTGCCTGCTTGTCTGTTCCTGTTCCTTCCTCACTCTGTTCCTGCTCATTCCTCAGGTTTGTTATCGCTATCGAAATCCCCATAGAGAACCATTCTGGTTTATCTGAGATGGGTCCAGATGTAGGAGTGAGAGACCTTGAGTGTGGTGGTTACCAACACAGTTAGATTGTATCATTCTAGTTAAATTAAACCTAGTCATTTTACCTTATCTTTCTCTTCCTTGGTTTTATCAGCTGTAAAAAGAGGAAAACTACAGTAACAATCTATTGTGATAGTTGAGCAGTTTAAATGAAATAATACATACAAAAGACTTAGAATAGCGCCTGGAAAGTATTCAGCATTTATTTTTTAAAGATTTTTTTTTTTAGTTTGTTTATTTGCAAGAGAGAGTACGTGCAAGCGCACAAGCAGTGGGGAGGGGTAGAGGGAGAAGCAGACTCCATGCTGAGCAGGGAGCCAGGTGTGGGACTCCACCCTGGGATCATGACCTGAGCTGAAGGCAGACACTTAACCGACTGAGCCACCCAGGCGCCCAGTATTCAGCATTGAACTTAAAAAAGATCTTCCTTAATTTGCTGTCAGGCAGCTGTGTGATGACCCTGCCTCCTCTCATAGAAGAAGACTTTCTGATTTGGGGGTCAGGCAGCTGTGACCCCTCAGATATTTAGACCAGCCCCAATCCTATTTATCATTGACCTTTTTCTCTTTAGGTCCAAATTTTTTGTGCCCCCAGGAACCCCTTATCTCCAGAGTTTTCCTTTTTTCCAAGAACCAAATTTGAAAGCAAAATTCTCAGGCTCAAGCTCTTAAGAGACAAGGATTTCTTGCAATCATAATCTCATAATTCTTTTAGAGCCCTGTTGCATCTTGTTTTTTCCCTAAAAAAAACGGAAATCCTGGAAAAGACGGTTATCATGTTTTTTTCAGGCTTTTTGTAAAGTACGCATGATAGCGCATTGCCTATTGGGGAAGAAACATTTTAGCTTATTTTAAAGGTCCAGAGAGAAGCATGTGGTAGAATTATTTTTGTTTCTCAGGGTTTTAGGGGATCATGTTTGGAAGGAAAGCTAATTGCAGAGTTTACGAAATAGGCATGGAATGTGTGCTTGATCAGCCCTAAGCAAGGACTAGAAAGTCTTCCTTTCCTGGTTTCGGAGGGTGCCAGCTGGCTTGCCCAGGATGGGAGTCTGGACTGGACTTCCTGTGCTGGGGGCAGTGTGAGGAGGAGCCAGCAGCCCCAAGAGCTCGGCATGTTTACTGAAAGGGGAAATGGAGGCTTGAGCAATAGTTCCATCATCATAAAAAAATAACCTATTAAGCACCCCACTCTCCCAGTCAAGACCATGAGCTCTATAAAGGCATTTGAATAGAAGAACTCCCCTTGCCCTCTAAGGGCTTTCAATTTACATAGTAAAACCAAATGTCCAGTAATTAAGGCTCAAAAAATGGGCTCAGGGCGCTGTCTTTGCAGTAAATGCCAGTTTTCTCTTAATTTCACACTATGTGAATCTACCTAGAGAGCCTCTTTTATTGAGGAAATCTGGGTGTGATGAGTTGACTTGTAGCTTCAGAGATCCATTTCAGCCAAAAGTGAGAGACTGTGTTCTATTTCTCCAATGGTTTGGGGAATGGCGTTGTTTTTCATCAGTATTTTAACATGGAGCAACTTCAAGACAGGTAGGATTAGATGGAAGTCTAGGAGATGCCCTCGGGTTTGTGTGGTGTGAAGGAGCTGGAATCTAGGAGTCAGAAGATTGGAGCTTGAAGTCACAGGTGCCTATCCTGGCACTTTGTAAACGTGGGGCTTTAGTGTGTTGTTTTCTTTACTTCTCTGACTGGAGAATTAGATAATAGCACCCTGCTCGTCACGGGATTATTGTGAGGATGAAATAAGAGATGTAAAGCCCCTGACACATAGGAGCCCTCGATAGCCCAGCTTTTTGAGTTATTAAGAGCATCAGAGAGAAAACTCTTACCTCACCTGCATCAGATCACACGGGATGCTGGTTAATGATGCAATTTCAGAGTCTCACCTTAGATTTACTAAAACACAACCTCTGGAGATAGGGCCTGGTGAATATGCATTTTGAACTGGCTCCCGGAGTAATTTTAAGTCAATTCGTAAAGTTTGGAGGGGGAGAAGCCCCGTGGTCAGTAACCTTCGTTACATTACCTCAGGTTGGTTTATTATCACATCCAACTTGTATATTCCCTTGGTCACTCAGGATGAAGAACTGAGATACAGAAACGACAGATGTTCAGTGCCAAGCAGGAAGTAGGCTATGCCCTGGAGATAGCACAGTATGGCTGCAGCTGACCTATAAGAAACCTTTGTAGTCAAGAGTAAAAGGCAACCCTTTGGGTGCATGCCGCCATGCACTGGGGTGCTCCGCATTGAAGCAATTGGAACAGGGTCTGCCTTTTAACCTTTCATCACCAGCAATGGTGGTGCCTTTGGTCAGGGAACATTCAGCACAACCACACAAAACAGGCTAAGGGCACCTGGCCAGGGCAGCCCCATATGTGGGAATAGGAATGGGACCCAAGGAGCACTAAAAGGAGGTAGGGGGACCAGAAGCAGGGATGCATGCAGTAAGGGAACTTTGCTTAAAGTACAATTTAGTTTATAATTGTTTTTATTACAGTCTGTAATAATATTTTAATTATTTAATAATATTACAGTGCACGATAACATTCTAATTATTTATATTTGGTTAATTATTTCTTCACAAGGTTTTTCAAAAGAGGGAGGCAAATTAAAGAAAACAAAGTGAGGGGTGCCTGGGTGGCTCAGTCGTTAAGCCTCTGCCTTCGGCTCAGGGCGTGATCCCAGAGTCCTGGGATCGAGCCCCACATCAGGCCTACGCTGGGAGCCTGCTTCTTCCTCTCCCACTCCTCCTGCCTGTGTTCCCTCTCTCGCTGGCTGTCTCTCTCTCTGTCAAATAAATAAATAAAATCTTAAAAAAAAAAAAAAGAAAAGAAAAACCTTAAAAAAAAGAAAACAAAGTGAAATAAAGAACTAAAATTGATTAAATATCCCACAAACTACAAGGATTATACTGCTATTGGTCCAAATTCACTCCTTCCTCCATCCCCCTTCCATATACTGCATATGTCCTGTTGTTGCATGAAGTGAGAATTGGTGTTTGTTTGCGTGGCCTCAACTTTTTCACTGCAAGATCCTTAAGCATCATACAACAGGATATTTGCGAAGGAACAAAACTACATTAAGAGGTTTTAGAAAGCTTTTAAAAAATAATGTTTCAGAAGGAATTTTCTGTTTGACTTCCTTGACCCTCAAATTTCAATTAAGCAGAATTAGTCTTTTCTAAAATATCCCAGTTAATCAAAGTTTTATGTTCTTTGAACTGAATTTGATCTTTTTCTAAACATCCATTGTGTGTTCTCTCTGTGGGAAAAGATGAGTAGAATCAAGGCACAGCGTCCTTCTAATCCAAAATTTCTTGTTTTCCTTAATTACACTCTTTCTCTTCCTCTGAAGAATTAGGCTATCCAAGGAAAAAATAGTTTCATTTGTTTAAGTTTCATTTGTTTTGTCCATTAGGACTATATTAAATTACATTAGAACTATATTAAATTGCATAAAAATTAGTTGAACATTTCATTTTAATTTTGCAATTATGATTTGTTGAATGTTAACTTGTTTTTACACTTGCAAGATCAAGGAGAAGTTAGGGAGAAAAACATACAATGTAACTCAACAAAGAGCATGGACAGGACCATGTCTGTATTGTTTCTCATTGTAAAAGTGGCAACTAGCACAGTGCCTGACATGTGATATGTAGTCAATAAGCATCTGTTGAATAGACTCGTAAAAAATGAATTTGAAGCAAAGATATGGGTTCTTTTAGGAACATTTTAGTGTTTGGTCTTATAATGCCCGATGGTGCTAGCATGATGCGGTGATGGGGGTCCTGGGTTCAGTAGCTTATTTGAAATTTCATTTACCTCTCTACTTTACACCTTAACCGTAGAAAAAGTCTTTATGGCAACTTCACTTTTTCTAGGAAAATAATGTAGTTCTCTTATTTAAAAAGTATGTGTTTTGCCAAAGGACTTCTTATAATTCAAAGGAGATTCTAAAAATTAAAAGTAGCCTGGAAAATTTATCATGTGAAACTGTGTAATGGTAAATGTATATGTCTTTAAATACCTGTGCTAAGACCTGTATTGCTTACTGACTGTCTGCTATAAAAACAGTTCAGGCGTGATATTAGGGACAGAAATTCATTGCTTAGGGTCACCATCTTGTCTGAACAGGACCAGGAATAGTGACAGGCGCAGTCATTCCCTAAGAAACTAGATCTCCTGATGAAAAATTCACTGAAACGTTTGTTTCAAATGGTTCTGTTCCACCATCACAGCTGGAAGAATTTTTCAGACAAAACATTAATTTAGAAGTCAATTAAGAAAGCCAAACAGTCTGACTGCCTTTGTTTCTATTCTAATGTGGGAGCTGTGTCTACGGCCATACCACCCTGCATGCGCCCGATGTTGTCTATTGTGGGAGCTGGAAAGGTTGCCGGGCTTCATGTGGTGTGTGGGGCCTCAGGTTCTGGGCACCCCAGCCTCAGGTGACAGTTAGGTGACCCTCGAAAAATCTAGAACCCCAACAGCCTTCTTTCCTCTTAAGAAAGAGCTTAAGAACATGAATCTGAAGGAGGAAAAGAGAAAGGTTTTAGATGGAATAATTTTAGCAGGTGGAGTGGTGGGCTTTCACCCATAGGAAGACTCTAGGATGGAATTGCTATAGGTTTATATTCACCATGGTGTGTGTGTGTGTGTGTGTGTGTGTGTGTGTGTGTGTGTGTGAGAGAGAGAGAGAGAGAGAGAGAGAGAGAAAGAAAGAGAGAGAGTAAAGAAAAGGTTAAATAATGTGGTACACTTAAAAAACCTGTCACAATTGAATAACACAATCACTGCTATCCTTTTTCAGGAAAATGGATTTTTGCCAAACAGGAGTAGAAGTCAGGTCAAGGTATAATGTATATATTTTTAAAATTGTTTTTCAAGTACATTTGAAGAAAAAAATATGAGGCAGGGTGAATATACCTGCTATTCTCTTTGATGAAGCCCCATCTACCTTTCTAAAATGCTTATCCTTTTATGTAGCAGAAAATATTACAGATGGCTATCGCTTTTATTTTAAAATAAAACTTTAGGATTATCTAATGAAATGGGAGAGCACTTAAGTCCTTTTAAAAGCCAACCAACTATAAAAAAAAATCTACGTTTGACTTGTAAGAAAGTCTTTTTAATAAAAAATAGGAACAGTAAATGTATACTCCTCTATACTGATGTCAGCACAGTGCCCTTGGCCTAGACATAGGCTGGTGGGGTATGACAGGATGAAGGAATGCCATAGATGGTGGTTCTTTAGAACACCTATTTCCAGCTGCTAGAGATCAAATCCTGGGAATCACCAGTAGACTTGCGGAAGTTCAAGATATATAACCTCATAGCCTTCAAATAAAGAGCTTTATTGATTGAACAGTGTTGTCAGCACTTTGCACAAGTCAAAAAATTTATGTGACCATCAACAGTAGATCTACGTAGAACATTGCCTAGCAGCGTTCCAACTTTCAGATGGCAGTGTTGTGCAGAGAACAGCTTGGCATTATTAGAAAAAGCAAGGAAATAAAAAACAACTCTTATTTCCAGTATAATACCTCTTGGTCTGATATGAAAAAGATATCTCATAAATATTTAGTGCTTTTCTCTATAGACATCAACATATTTAGTATTCGCAAAAATAGGAATTCTAGATAATGGTGCTCCCCGATATTGTGAAATGTGGTGGTCTGGTCTAGGATAGGAATTCTTATTCTTTGGGACTTTTGGCATCTTTTGCATTTGATGAAAGCTGTCCATCTTTCCCCTAGAAAAATATTTTGGTATTTACAATAGCCCTATGGATAAGGATTGTGGGCAAGGAGCCTAAAGCTAAGACCTCGATTGGCAGGATTGGTATTTGATCGCAGGTCTGACCTATGCTCGTGCTCTTCCCTCATACATTTTCCTTTAATTCCTTAACAAAATGTTCTGTTAAAAGTTAATTCTTTAACTGCAAATTTCAAAGTAATTTAAAAGTAGTAACAGAATTTAAATATATTGAGTTCCTGTTATTTTTATGAACATTGATATTATTTCACTAAGTACACAGTAAACAGAAAATCACCAGCAATACAAGCATGGCAAACTAAGCATCTTCAGGGCTCCTCCTGGCCAACTTTGCCAGCCGTATGTCTTCTTCCTTCTACCACACATCCTATATGGAAGTTACTCCCTACAGTAGTGTCATGCTGACCTGTGGACACACTTCCCCCTCTGAGAACCCTTTCTCATGTCACTTGCCTTACTAATATCTTGTTGTACGTGAAGACTAGCTCAAATGTCACCTTTTCTAGGAAGACTTTCCTGCCCTCTGCCCAGCCACCCCCATCCTCTTAGATTCCCTTCCTCTATGCTAACATTGTACCCCCTGCATAGCACTGTCCTAAGTCCCCGTATCAAGCTGCACTGCGATGGACATTTACTTGTCTCCTTTTTCCACTATTCTGGGAACATTTCAAGGGCAGACATTGTGTGTGTGTGTGTGTGTGTCGGTGTGTGTCGGTGTGTGTCTGTGTCTGCAGAGGGAGAGAGAGAGTCTGGATGAAGTATTGCTAGTGACTCCAAAAGTAATTTTTTCTTCTTGGCATCAAATATTCTCTCCTGTATCACTGTGTGAAGATATATTTTTTCCTAAAGAACTCTAACACATGCAATATTAATAGGGCCATATGCTACCCCTCTCTCAGCACCATGAATCACACTGATAACATTGAAAAAATGTATTCTTGTTTCAAAGGAATAATATGACTCCATTTCTCTGAACATGAATTCATGTTTTACCAGGCAATTGTTCCTTAGTAATTCAGTTCTATTTATTTTCTTGAAGGCTTAAGAGGGGAGAAAAATCTTAAAATATTAAAAGTTAACTTTTTTACTGCCAATCTCAAAGTAATTTAAAAACCAAAACAGAATTTCAATATATTAAGAGTTCTTGTTATCCTTTTTATATACATTGATATGACTTCGCTAAGTGCATAGTAAACCGAAATCAGCATTATAAAGATGAATAAAATAGGAAGATAGAAAGAAAATAGTAGTTTAAAGCAACCTTTTAAAAGAAGCAAAGGCGTCTTTACAAAAGAGAATGGGGGAGGAAGGCTTCTGTCAACGGAATTCTTGGTTTTTCTTTACAGTATAAGGACCTCATTTTATTGCATGCTGAAAATATTACTACTTAAATTTCTTCTTCTTTTCTCCCCCAGGCCAAATTTACAGATGATTGCAAGTTCAGGGAGCGATTTCAAGAAAACAGCTATAATACCTATGCCTCAGCAATACACAGAACTGAGCCAGCGGGCCGGGAGTGGTACGTGGCCCTCAATAAGAGAGGGAAGGCCAAGCGGGGCTGCAGCCCCCGGGTCAAACCCCAGCACGTCTCCACCCACTTTCTGCCAAGATTCAAGCAGCTAGAGCAGCCAGAACTTTCTTTCACAGTTACTGTTCCTGAGAAGAAAAAGCCACCCAGTCCAGTCAAGCCAAAGCTTCCCGTGTCCGCCCCTCGGAAGAGTCCCAACACCGTGAAATACAGACTAAAGTTTCGCTTTGGATAATCTTCATCTTGGCCTTGGGAGAAACCATGCCTTCCCCTCAGGAGCTTCCGGGGGTGTCTTTACACTCGGAGAAAGAACGTTTGGACCCAGCTCCACCTCCTCTACACTGTCTTGAAGTCAGGTCACGGGTTTCAGTGCGACTGAAACACGGCTGTTTTCTGATAGGAACTGAACTGGAATTCTTTGTCCAATATGGGGAGCACACGGCTTCAGTTCTGGAAGATGGAAAGCCTTTTGCTTTATGCTTAGTGCATACTTGGTATTTTCAGAAAGTTAAACAGCACGACTATGTATTTTTCTGAATTTTACAGATCAACCTGAAAGAACATACACGATACATTTTTATTTTTGGTTTCCAAAGAATATTTTGATGCAGATAAAATATTTTATTAACTTTTGTTTTTTGTTTTTAAAAAAGGTACCTCTGCATTGAGCGTATTTTCTTACTTTTATTATTTTAATTAATATGACATAACCATTTGAATGCAGTTTATGAATATAAATGTGTTTATAGCCCATTTGTAACATGTGGATTTTTTTCATTTTTCTTATTCGTTGCACTTTTAATTTTTATTATCTTTTTTTTACCATACCTCAGATAATGTAAGTTTAGTTCTTCATCTTAAAATGCTTAAATTCTCTTCAATGGCACCAAAGGCTCAGCATAGATGTGTGTGTGTGTGTGCGTGCGTGTGTGTAAATTCATGACAGTATGTGGAATCCTACCCCTTTGGTGGCTGGGCTGGAATGGGTTGGGACTAAGGAGAAAATATAGGGATTTTTTGATGGAATTATAAATTGGAGATAAGGAAAAGGATTCGAGGCACAGGTCGACTAAGTTTGCAGCATTTATTGGGATCTGATTCTGCCTTGCCTTCATTTCTCCTTTTATCTACCCCTCCTGCCCTCATTCTTGAACAGCTGGAGGAATACATTTAATTCTGTCCATCAAGCACACACTATGAAACCAGAGTGCTTTAAAATACCTCTTGTATGACCCTTTGCTATCCCCACTGTATAGATCCACGGGGAGCAACCCACTTAGCAGAAAAACATGGAGACCCGAAGGAGATGAATCGTGTAACAGTTATGCACGTCGAGTCCCGTTGTCAAAAATATTCTTATTACTCAGCCTAATGCCCTTTGAGTTTGCTATCCTGAAGGTAACCATTCCAGTGAATAGATAGCCCTTTAGAATAGATACTTTCTGATGTAGATTTTTTAAAAAGCTGGCCATGCGGTATATGGAACTTAATTTGGGAAATTGATCATTGAAAATGGCACTTAATTCTCTGCCCAAATACTGAATGTTGGACATGAATCAGAGAAAATTTAAGAGAATTTACATAGTTTATATATTTTCTTGGGCAAACATTTCTATGGAGTTCTATAAAATGCACGTGTTTATATCCAGAAATGTGCCAATAAAAAAGGTACAGCTAAAGCTTAAAAGTATGTCTTTTACAGGAAGAGCAAAAAGAGTTCACAGAAAGCTTGTGTCTTCTAATTAAGCGTGCTTCTGCTCTTTTAAAGGATACTGACAAAATTTTTAAGGTATGGTTTATTTTGGTGCACAAATGCAAAGTAGAAAGTTATCACAATTGAACTTACTACTGTTTAAGCAGATTGCTTTTTTTAAATGGAAACAAACTACACATATAATAGATATGAAATCACCCATCGACGAAAACATCATGCGTATACTCTAGTATTTTTTTTATTATAAAACCAATAATCTGACTAAACGTTGTCAGCATTTAATGCATGATTTTAAGAAATATAAAATGAAATACTACAAAAAATTTCTTTATACATTATAATTCTTTTAGGTTAAATGAAACAAGATTTTGAAGACAAAATATGTCCAACTCTTATCCAACTGGCATATCACCTTATATGCACTGTAGAAAGTTGGAAACAACACTCTAGTTTATTCTAATATATTGGTTTTTTTTAAAAAGATTTTATTTATTTATTCGACAGAGATAGAGACAGCCAGCGAGAGAGGGAACACAAGCAGGGGGAGTGGGAGAGGAAGAAGCAGGCTCAATGGAGGAGCCTGATGTGGGGCTCGATCCCATAACGCCGGGATCACGCCCTGAGCCAAGGCAGACGCTTAACCGCTGCGCCACCCAGGTGCCCCTCCTTATATCTTTCTTAACCCTCTTCATCCNGGGAGAGGAAGAAGCAGGCTCATAGCGGAGGAGCCTGATGTGGGGCTCGATCCCAGAACACCGGGATCACGCCCTGAGCCGAAGGCAGACACTTAACCGCTGTGCCACCCAGGCGCCCCTATTCTAATATATTGTTAAGAATTGTGCACCGTGCATCAAGTTCTTAGTACATGTGAAAAATGAAAATTGTAAAACAGAACAGTACACATGTGTTCCTAAATGGGCAAGGAAAAGGTGATATTAATGATGATTAACAAACTAAATTAATGCATATATTATATTAGGCTAATGCTGCTGGTAGTTTATGTTAAACTATACAACAACAGCTTATCTTATATTCGTAGTTTGATTTGATTAGTATATGGAAGTTTAAGTAGGATAGTTAATAAATATATATTATGCAAGTCAGGACTCATTAATTTCAAAATTTAAAGGCAAGCTAAAATTTTTTTAAAAATTTAAATTACGCTTATCTTCAATTTACTGGCCATACACAATTACATTTAATTAATACTCACTGAAGCTTAAAGTTACCTAAATTAATTAATTGAATGAACACATGTACAGAAAACATGTATAAATAGAACTCCTTACTAATACCTAAAACTTTTGATGGAGGGGAGGGGTCCTTGCTTATGTTGTTTTTGATAATTTTTAAGTAACTTGGCCCATCTAACATCAAATGAAGTTGTTTAATCATGATTTTATTTATCTAAAAACGTCAATGCATTTAGCATTAAAATTTAGAAACTTAATTTGCCTAGAAGAGGGATGGCAAATACCATCCGCCTGAAGATTCAGTTTTGTTAGTTATGTTTAATTTAATGTAAGAAATTCTTTATTTGGAACATCTATATAGGTAAATAGAGGTTTCCAATAAGATGTAATAACACTGTGGTTTTTATTTCACAAATGATACCATCACTTCCTACTAAAGAAACTAATTTGAGAGTGTGGGTATATATAAATTATCTTTGTTCTTTTGCCGAGTTATAGTGGGCCAGCAGTTCGAAATCGTGTGATGACAATAAAGGATAATGCCAAAAGTTATTTCTGAATATAATAATTATATTGTTTTAGATGCCTTAGTTTCTTAACACTGAAAATAAAACACTGTAAATCTGGTAGGTAAATTTTCTATAAAATTGATCTTGAAATAGAAAACTAAATAATTTTCTTACATTAACCTTTTTTACCCTTATCATGACCTGAGCTGAAGACAGATGCTTAACTCACTGAGCCACCCAGGTGCCCCAAACATAGATATCTTTTGAGGGCTTGTCTGGGATTTTAAAAAAATAATAAACTAAGTGTGAGATTAGATCAAGAGATTTACAAAATGGGGATCAACTCTGGGCTTAGCATTTTATGAAGGACTTTGCAAATTTGAATTAATCCAGGGGGAATGGTCAGAGTAGTATCAATAGTTGATTATCAGTAGTTCTAGGACCTTATTAAACATGTAATTTTTGAGCATATCTGTTTTGACTGAAATCCCTCTTTCTCCATGAAGCATTCTACAAATTGATGAATGTGGGTAATCTGATCTTGACACTACTCCACCGAGTAAGTGTAGCTCATGCCATAACTTCCCTCATCATTCCCTTATTTTCCCAATCATTCCGTAAGTATTTTCTGAGATCCTGATTTGCACAAGGCATTCGCCTAGTGAAATATTCCTTTATTTGCTCAATACTTGTCGGATGTTCTCTGTGAATGTTAACATCAGTGTACACTCAGAGTTTGAATTTCTGGAGGGAATATATCTGCCCTCGTTGCACATTGTCCGACCCAAGTTCAGGCTAATCAAAAGAACTTAAATGCTCTTAGCTGATAGCAATTTTGAATGACATGTTTCTCTGACTTAAAGACTTGTGGAGCCTCTGGGTATTCCACTTATTCCAGAGCTTGGTATATAATTGTATTTACATATAGGTTTCTGGCATATGTTAGGTGCTCAAAAATGTTTATAGAATGGATATAGGTACTGAGTAAGATTTGATGAAGGTAATGATGACAGTTAGAAGTTCATGCAATATACGAAATGTCACATACTCCTACAAGAGAAAGAACACCTGCTATCCCCCCCTCACTGTACTTGGGACTTCTTAAACACAAATCCTGAGTCCAAACTGAAAATACCAGGTACTTGCAAGCTGCATTTAAGTACCAATAAATTACTCATTGTATGAAACTTCAATGTCATTGGTCAACATAAAAATAGGTTACTGTGCAAATCCTGATGCTTTTGCTATTCGGAGACCAAACAAGCAGTCCAGTGGGATGTCAGTAGGTATCAGTGGGAGACTGAAGACATTTCTTTTTGGTAGTTTGTTTCTACCCTTAACTCAGATAAACTCTCTCAGAGAAGACCGACTTTCTCTGTACTCTACAGAGAGATTAGTTAATACGTAATCACACAGTGACAGGTCTGGTTCCAGTGTGTTTCTCATTAAATTCTCTGTCGTTTTCCCTGTGGGAGACTGGGAAATTTATCAGATTTTCATAAAGGGAGGTGAATGTCTGCTGAGGAGGCAACACAATGTCTTTTACTCTCTGGAGTGCAATTAGGTCTCTGCTTCCCCAGCAGTAATTCATTTTACCATAGGGCTCTCTTTGTAGGATGCATGTCTTCCATAACCTGTTTCCATACTTCAACACAGGTGATATATTCACATTTTTTAAAGTTCACTGGTTGTCCTACATTCTCCTCACTAATGGGCCCCTGAGAGTAAGTGTAACTGCATACTAGAATATTAAATGGCCCAGAAGGGTATGCAAAGACCTCCCTAACAGTCACATCCTAATGGAGAATGGGATAGAAGAAGTTTAAATTTTAGAAACAAAAAGCAGCATAAAAGTTGTGTGTTCTCAGCCTGTGCTTTTTTGTGCATAAAGGGCGCACAAAAAGAGGTGAAAATGTGTTTTCTGTTGAAGTAATGGCAGAATAGCAGAATAGCAGTCATCTCAATGACCACTCTAAATCCCCTCTGAGACCTGCAGTTCTTGTCAGTTACGATTAGGAGGGAAAGTCATGCCCATTGGCATTACCACATTAGTTGTATCACTGGATAATAAAATTGGGTCAGCTCCAAGAGAGTCAGTTTTCACCTTAGAAATCATGTTGTCTGAGATTCTCAGCCTTTACCATCTGGAGAGCAAGACACCAAGTGAGAAAGAGACACACATCCCAGCCTGCTGGCCCAGAGCACCAACCACAAGATCCCTCTACTAGTCAAGGGAGTTTAATGTTTAATGATGCAAAATCAACTCTGTCTAGCAAACTCAGTCCAAAGGAGACTACTCATACTAAAAGAATAATGATTTCTTGGTTGCTAATAATTTATGGCAGAAATCTCTAATACATTTCTAATAAAAACATTCGATGTTCATTTAACTCCTTATGGTTCACTGGCATTGTTCTGGATTCAAGGGGTAAAACTAAAATAAAGGGCCTGTGTGTGTGTGTGGGGTACCTATATTCTTGCTTATATTATCAGGGCAATGGGTCATATCTTTTGTGTGTTACATCCAGTTCTCAGTTAGTTAAAAATGACACTTATTCTTGTTAAAGGAATTAAATATGTTAGGATGCTACTTACCACAATAGACTCAAAAGCTTAAGCCATAGGTTACATTATATACTTTGGAAGTATTTCACCAGTTTCTTCCACTCTCCCTTTGAGAATTTATAGCATGTTTTCCACTGGTTATTGACAAAGATGCAAGATAATTCTATGTTCATTAAGAGATAATTAGGAGTCTGATAGAACATAGGAAAATGGGATGTAGGCTTTTTTTTTTTTAAAGATTTTATTTATTTATTCGACAGAGACAGAGACAGCCAGCGAGAGAGGGAACACGAGCAGGGGGAGTGGGAGAGGAAGAAGCAGGCTCACAGCGGAGGAGACCGATGCGCCGGGATCACGCCCTGAGCCAACGGCAGGCGCTTAACCGCTGTGCCACCCAGGCGCCCCGGATGTAGGCTTTCTTAAGGAGACCTTAAATTCCATTGGTTATGACCAACCCTAGCCTGATAGCTACTAGGCTTGGAAGATCAGTGACCATCTCATTTCAGGATTGCTCAAAAATGGGAAAAACTGACTTGCGCTGTCAAAAGTCTGATTTATTTTCCAAAACAAAGATGTACACAGGATAGAAACAAGTGCATGGATTAAAATATGAAGGCGTGAATGTGGTCCTGAGTCCCCCCTAACTTTTTAGCTGTCTTTCTACCTGTTTGCAGGAACCTGGAAAACTGTTAACGATTTAGCACTTAAAAAAAAAAAAACACCAAAAAACAGTACCTCCCACTGTTCTTCTTAAACAAAGGATTATATCAGACTCCCTTTGAGAACAGCTGCTGCTTTTGGGGCTGCTAGGATTAGTGCAAAGGAACCGCCCCCAGGACAAATGAGGGGGGTCGGCAAGTGTTGCTGCGTCTACCTTCCGTGTTACAGAGGCACCTTGCCGTGCTTTCAGACAGTGTGCCTGTAACTTTGGCCTGCAGTCAATAAATATTTCATGTCTCCTGCCCTGAGGGTGTGCTCAGAGGACCACCCTGCAAGTATCTGCCTCTGTGGTCACAGCTTCACGCTGTGGGCGTAAAGGTGGGTGTTGAGCCAGAGGCAGGATGTACAGGCAGGATCCAATGTGGTTAAAATTCGGGATCACTGGTCTGGCTGTAGGGGATCTGGAGCTTCTTCATGTCAACACTCATTCTGGGAGGAGAAGCACGTCCACCAGAGGATTATCGCCAAGCATCAGCGTGACTCACTCAAGGGTTAATGGAAGGAAGCATTCATAAGAGGTGAGGTTGCAGGTTAAAAGAGAAATAGAGGCCTCTTGTACTTCTCACCAGGCTTTCATGGTTGAGGCATCTCCAATGTCGTCTTCTGTTTAGGAAGGACCCTCGAAATCCCCAAAAGACAGGGACCCAAGTGGAAAGGGATCCATGTCTCCTTAACTCTTTAAAACATGCCATGAGTTGTGCCTCCAAACAGTAAAGCACCAAGGAAATATCTAATGAACTGAATGATTCAGGGTTTGGTCAAGTTCCCAACTGCCTGATAAAGAGACTCAAAGGCCAGAGAAAGTAATGCCAGTTTTGTGTCACTAAAGAAAATAAGAGGAAAAATGAAAATGATGGCTCACCTAATGGAGGGGGGGTCTGGGTGTTATTATAATTGGGATGGCTTGCTTATTTATTTCTTGCTTGTTTGTTTTTTATGGACATTGGTTGGGTACCTACTGTATGCCTAATATAGTACTAAGTGTTGGGTAATCAGAGATAAATAAGGCATGATTTCTTTCTTCAAGAAGCTTAAAGCTAGGGGTGCCTGGCTGGCTCAGTCAGTAGAGCGTGTGGCTTTTAATCTCAGGGTGGTGAGTTCAAGCTCCACGTTGGCTGTGGAGTCTAGTTAAAAAAAAAAAAAAAGCAGCAGCAGCTTAAAGCCTAGATAGGAAGATGGACAATTAAACAAATGAAGCCCATTCATCCTATGGTGGAGGGGCTGGGCTCGGTAGGCAATCACATTAGTATCAGTAACTTGACTACCATGTATTACTACTGCCACCTTATATTTGAACAGCTGCTTTAGTTTAGCACTTTTAGTTTGCAGAATATATTTAACTACCTTATCTGATTAGATATAGAGTGAAATCATCTAAGAAGAAATGAATAGCTTCTAAAGTGTTAGCATGAAACCTTGGATCTTGTAGTGTGCTCTGTGTAGATCTCCTCTTCAGTCCTGGGACACTCATTCCCAGCTCCTGGAGAAGCAGCTGCTCAAGGCTGTGTCCCTGGACCTTGGGGAACCACCCTGCCCTGTCTGCGGTTACTCCCACTCCCAGAGGCACCCTGAGGCCAATGACTGGCTGATTCAGATACAATGGCCTGGCCCACTTGCTACAATTTGTCATAAAACTAGGGCCATACTAGCTTCAAAGCACTAGGAGACCTCTGCTGTCACCATGCGGAGGATCGCCTTCTCCCTCTACCCTGCCTTCTTCACTTCCTTAGAGGTAAGGATGCAGGTAAAATACAATGCACTCAGTTAAATTTGAATTCCAAATAAAAGATGCAGAATGTTTTAAGGTATTTAAACATTTCACGGGTATCCTGTATTTTTTTTTTTTATCAAATTTGGCAACCCTATTTACGGGTGTAACTCTCAAGAGCGCTCCCGAATAAATTTCCCGTGTGCTACTCTCAGCCACAGATTGTTTATAGGAAATGCATTCACTAGGAAAAGGTATATAGTCATTATAAAGCACCCAGGGGAACCCAGAACTAAAAGGAAAACTCAGAAGGGACAAGAAGGGGATCTAGAAAGATCTCTTTCACATTTGGGGGGGGGACATATTTCAGCATTCTCATGGGTATAAAAGACCTTTATACTTATCAGCAATGACAAACTGAGAAGTTTCAGTGGCCATACAGACCCTTGGGATTATATATCCCAAGTGTGATCTTGAGGCTTTAACTCTTTGCCCCACACACGATATTGGCTCTGGGTCTGCGTGTATATGTATGTATCATACCAAAGCACATGGACTGTATTGCCTAAAATTAGACAGGGAATGCAATCAATTTGTGACTCATCACCAACATTTCTGAGAGTCTCTTTAAAAGTTAATCACTCCCTCCTTTGTGGAACATATTTTTTTTTACAATTTTTCCAAAGCGCTCCAAGCTCCTGGTCTTTCTGACAGCTCAGTAGCTGCTCCTTCCTTGTCTTTTCGGCTAACTCTGCTTCTACCTGGCCTCTAAACCAGTGCTGTTGCTGGCTCTTTTCTCTTCTCTCTCTAAACTCGCTCCCTCTGTGACCTCACCTCTGCTCTAAGTGCCATCTCTAGGCTAATGACTCCCAAATTTCAAGCCCCAGCCTCAGCCTCTCCCAGAGTTCCAGGTTCACATGCTCCCTGCCTACTCCATATCGCTACCTGCACGTCTGACAGGAATCTCAAATCTAGCATGTCTAGAACTCCACTCTCGTTCCCAAACCGGTTAAGCTTCCTGACTTCCACAGGTTAATAAACAGCATGATGATTTATTTATTCAGTGCCTTGAGCCAAAATCTAGGAATCATTCTTGTGCCTTCTCTTTTCCTCATAAGCCTCATCCAATCCACCAGTAGCTCCTTGGCCCAAACCTCAGTCCCACAAGATGCCCTCCACTTCAGATGCCAGTCACAAACTCAGTTTGTTGCCTGGGCTTCTGACCCCAAATCCGAGATTCCAATGCCTCTCTTCCTTGGGTTGGCTTAATTTGTTAGAGCAGCTCACAGAATTCAGAAACCAGTTAAATCACTAGATTACCGATTTCTGACAAAGGATTTTGAAGGGAATGAATCAACAGTCAGATGAAGAGATACATAGGTGAGGTCCCAAACAATGGAGCTTCTGTCCTTGTGGAGTTTGGGGCCCAGCACAAGGCACGTGGAAATGTTCTGGTTCATCAACATGGAAGCAAACCAACCCCCCTCCTTCTGGGTTTCTTTCTTTTTTTTTTTTTTTTAAAGATTTTATTTATTTATTTGACAGAGATAGAGACAGCCAGCGAGAGAGGGAACACAAGCAGGGGGAATGGGAGAAGAAGAAGCAGGCTCATAGCAGAGGAGCCTGATGTGGGGCTCGATCCCAGAACGCCGGGATCATGCCCTGAGCCGAAGGCAGACGCTTAACCGCTGTGCCACCCAGGTGCCCCTCCTTCTGGGTTTCTTATGGAGACTTCATTACACAGGCCTTATGGATTAGCTCCTTGGTCATTGGGGATTGTTTGAACCCCTAGTCCCTTTCCCCTCCTTGGAAATCACGGGGTGAAACAGAAAGTTCCAAACCTCCAGTCATGGTTGGTTCTTCTGGTAACCAGCTCCCATCTATAGGTGGTGCTTTCTAAAGGTCACCTCATTAACGTAAACTGTTGTGAACAAGACATTCCTTTCATCTTTACAGCTCTGAAGTGATTTCAGAAACTGAGGACAATAGATCAAATGTTATAACAAAAGATGCTTCCATTGCTCTTACTGCTCAGGAAATTCCAAGCGTTTTGGGCGGCTGTGAGCCAGGAACCATGGATAAGACATATATATTATTTCTTATAAATCTACCTTATAAATATATAAATTTATATAAATATATATTTCTTATAAATATTTCTTATAAATCTCATATATATATATATTTCTTATAAATCACAATATTGAAATCTCCCCCCTGTAGAATGCAAGCACCTCAGGGGAAGCCGCCTCGTTGGGCTTATTCACTATGGTTGCTTTGGCACCAAGCCATGTGCCTGCACATTGGAGGCACTCAATATGGACTGAATGAAGGAATACAGTCAGTTCTGCTATAATGCTTGTTTTGAAAAACACTAATTTGTTCCACCTCGATTCATCTATAAGAGAACACTTTGAGCATGAAGTGAGTTTGGGGCTTGGTTATAACCTTGTCTGTGAAGAATACCAGGCGTTTCAGCTGAGCCAGGCTGCGCAGGAAGAGACAACACATACTACACATACCTCACGGAGTCAGTGAGCCACACCTGTCCTCATCTGGTTTTGCGACTTTCCACTTGATTTCAGATAACCCTCTTTCAATCCTGTTACCGACTGAATTGTGTCTCCTTCCCAAAATTATATGTCAAAGCCCTAACTCCCAATGCGACTGTATTTGGAGATAGAGCCTTCCAGAAGATAATTAAGGTTAAATGAGGTCATAAGAGTGGGGCCCTAATCTGATAGGACTGGAATTCCTTAGAAGAGGCAGAGCCACCAGCGCTCGCTCGCCCTCCCCACGCGGATGCGGAGGGAAAAGTCCCTGTGAGGACAACATGAGAAGGACCCTGTCTCTATGAAACTGCTTCAAAGGGTAAAGCTGAACAAAACTCTACGCGGCTGCACTGATGCTTTAGCCGGGCTCGATTTTAAACTAAGTAACCTGTTTCCTCTTTTCCATAAACATCCCCTCCTCCCTTCCTACCCTTTTGTTTCAGGAGCCCCAACCACCCGAAAAATGACTAACTGAGGAGGCTGGCAGCACCAACACAATTCCTGTCAAAACCTGCTAGATCCTGTATTTCCCTATAACCACCCCCCCAGCCCCTCACTTGGGGGGGGGGTGTGTGGCTTGCAGTTTTATTTGAAGGCCTTAGCCTGCTGCAGCCTCCTTACCCAGCAGAGCAATAAACTACCTTCCCCCTTTATCCACGAACTCTGTCTTCCGGTTGCATGGCGGCTCCTGAGCACAGAGGTCAGCTTTCAATCACGTGTAAGCCAGGAAGAGAGTTTCTCCAGAAATCAAATCTGCTAGAGCCTCCATCTAGGACTTCTAGCTCAAGATCTGTGAGAAAACACATCTCTGTTGTTTCAGCCACCTATTACGGCAGCCCTAGCCGACTAACACCAACCACTTGACCACCAGCTACAACGCTTCCCACAGCCGCCACCCTCCCTCGCTCCTTTTCATTTCCTCCTTTTCCTCTCTGCCTTTTTCTTGCTCTTTCTCTCTGTTCTCTATTCTTTTTTTCTTCATCTCTTTTATGATAAAAGTTTTATCTCACTTTTTTTCTTTCTTCTTTTTCTCTGTTACATGGAATACACTGAAAGCTTAAAGATAAGCAAAGATAAGACCTTCTTAAAGGTAAAATGCTGCATTTATTATAGTATTCAGTGTTTCTTAACCATGTACCTACCACGTGTGAACTGTGCTGTCTTTTTTATTAGGTTTCTATAATTTTTTATGTGTTCCTCATGAAGTTTGCAGTGTTGTGCTCCCGACCCCAGTTTCTCATGGGTCCTATGGTTTTTCTTGCACAGCTCTGCATATCGCAGTGATTTTTAGGAATGCATATGTTGGGTTACATCAGAAGTGACTCTTTGATCCTCACAGAAAACTAGAATTAGAAAAGTTTATCTTACAGATGAAGCAAAAGATTGAAGCATTATGTGTAAGTCACAATGTGTTCCTATTTCCAGGCATCCTTCTGTCTCGTAGCTCCTGATATTAATCCTTATTTTTAGCATTAGCAACCATCTTTAATCTGATCATGTTCAGAGGAAGTTGTCTTTTCGTGTTGATATTTGTCTTGGCAAAAAGAACTAAGTATATGACTTAGATAATTTAGGTCCAATGTCTACCACCAACAACGCAGTAGGAACGCAGTAGGAATTTCAACGCAGTTGAAATTTTCAATAGTATATATCCTGATTATGGGACTTAATACATTGAGTTGACAATTGCTTGATCTCCATGCTTTATTCCGTCTTGTCAGTGAAATAAGCATTCACTATTAAATAATATTCGTTTCAATTATACAGTTCAACTGCAAATAAAAATAAAGTAGATTAATATGTAAAAACCCTTTTATTATTGTTTTAAGGAGCCATGCCTTCTATGGTTAGATAATATTTTTCAAACATGTACTATGTGCCCATATGTAAAAATGACTAAGGAAGTCTTAATTCTTCCTTTGGTTGTTTCATATATATGGTCTCACTTACTGTATAAGTTCTCCAAAACTGGGAGCCATTTGTGTGCGCTGCTCTGTAACGGGAAGAACTGAGACTAGCAGATGGGAGGCTGTGTCCTGACATTAGCCCTGCCCTGAATTAACTGGAAGGGTTTGAACATGTTAATGGAGGTATTTGTAAAGTTCTTCAGCAAAGTGAGAGGGTGTGTTAGTCAAGGTTCTCCAGAGAAACAGAACCCACAGGATATTTATATCGACAGCTGTAGATATATATCCCTATCTCTATCTATCTAAGAGATTTATTATAGGAATTGGCTCATATACTTATGAAGGCTGAGAAGTCCCATCATCTGCCATCTGCAAGCAGAAGATGGATGCCCCAGCTCATAGAGATTGAATTTACACTCTCTCCACCTTTTTGTTCTATTTGGGGTCTCAGTGGATTGTGTGAAAGAGGGCTATCTTCTTTACTCAGTCTACTGATTCAAATGGTACTCTCTTCCAGAAACACTCTCACAGACACTCAGAAATAAGGCATATCAGTTATCTGGGCATCCCTTAGCCGTCAATTTTACAAATAAAATTAACCATCACAGCTGGGTTTTCTGGTGCTTCCCCTTCAGCCCACTTTCTAAATTGGCTGCATTTAGAGTTGCCCTCTGTTCCGACTGTAAATGGTATCAAGGAGAACTCTGTTCTTCCACCAAAACTCTGGAGACTTCTGCAAGCTACCCTGCTGGGTAAAGAAGAATAAGAAAAAGTCTCTTCCAAGAACACATAGTTCTTGAAACTTTTAAGCATGGTGTACCCAGGAATTAACAATCTAACAGTTACAGGATACTGAGGGGAAGAGGGGATGCCAATAAGACATGGCTAGTTTAATCGGTACAGTTGATTGGGTGAATACAAAAATTAACGAGCATTTCTTTACTCCCTTCGCTGCTGTAGGCTGCCTGTCAACATTATGCCATTCTGGAGTAGAAGGAGCTGATGAGATTGTTCCAATGTAGAGATAAGCAAAACCTTTAAACTCCCACTAGATTTAAATCTCGTTTTCAACTGGAGTCTCTCAAAATAGATCACACATCCTAGTGTAGCTCCCATTAATCTGCTGATGTATAAACTCGTTTCTCTTTCAAGACTCTTTTATTCCTTCTGAGGGTGAATTCTTTCCAAATGAAAAGAAATAGAGAAAAAAAATCTGACAGCTATAAACATGAACATGACAAAAAAAGAAGGCAAATAAATAAATGTATATACTAAGATAGAGTAAGTTGGAGTAAATTGCTTCTAAGGCACCATCTGAATCTAAGCTTTTACAAAGTTCATAAAACTTACTAGTTGTAAACATGTCGATTGGCCAGCTGCTACATAGTAAATTAGAGTTTATGTCATTTGTTCAAAATTTTGGGAAGTGAAAAACCATGGTAATGGCCCTCACAGGAACTGAGCTTAAGAGGTGCTTAAATATTGCAGTGATCAGACACACACTCAACAGTGAGGTACTCATTCAGAAAGCTTGAGATCTTGTCTCTGGGAAAGCTGATAGGATTAATTGTCCACATATCTTGAGTTGAAGAAATGAGAACGCTATTGTTATCGGACAACAAAAACCAAATGAGCAAACTGCTGAATTCTACAAAAGATGGTCTGTTTTGTCTTCAAAAGACAGTAGGGGGCAAAGTAAAGGGCACTTTAAGAAAAATGACACGCATATTTTTAGCAGAACTTATAACCACTCATCTGATTCAACATAGAATATGTCACATCTCCATAATAGCTTCATGCTTGCTATTGTGCTAATTGAACTATGTTCTTCTGATGCATTCCCTATTCATGTTAAAGTGTGGGTAACAAATGATAGAAGTCAACAGTCACGGCAATTGGACATACTGAATATCTTTCTTCTGTGACTCTGAGTCAGTCTCTCAGTGGATTACTAAACACATTCCAGAAATCTCGTAAGTTACTACTGGTCTAAAAATGGATATAATTAAAGATGAGTAAACCTACCGCAGAGTTTGATGTAATCTCTTAGGGTAATTAACACAAACTATTTACAATGGACTTTTATTCTACTTTTCTAAAGATTGCATATATGTTACTACAAGTTCATATAGCTTACCATTACAAAAGTGACCCCTTCTTTAACGTATTCATGCAAAGAAAGGAGATACCTGCATTGTAACTGTCTGACAGGAGGTGAGATCAGTAACTATGGCTGTAACTTTGACCCGAGCCAGGCAAAGATATGGGAATCCTTCAGGAATTTCACGACTTGAAGGATTTACCGGTAGATACCTTTGGGTTTTGGAGTACTGTGATTTGGAGCAATAACTTCCAAAGTCTAAGATCTGATTGTCTCAACTAAGGCTGCTTTTTACTGTTATGCCACTAGATGCTTTCCATGGTATGGGGAGAGATGGTTCACTCCTAAAATTCTCCTTTTCGGGTCTGAGACAGTGTTACTAAAATCGAGAAAAAAAAGCTTTTCTTGCTATTTCCTAGTTTTAACTCAGACACTAACTTTCCATAGTAGGACTTTCTATGCTATGTGGACTTACTAAAAAAAAAAAATCTAGGAAATAGTTTAGGACACTTCTGGGTAATTAATGTTATCTTTTCTTTCATAATTGACCATTACTTCTTACAGGCCCAGTGCTTTCACCTTCTCTCTGTAGCCCCCAAACTGCTTATGTGAATGAGGGATTCCCCGTTCGTAGGTGGATGAAATTGAGGCTGAGGGATGATATCCATCTCCTCGAATCACAAGGCAAAGCTGAGAATCAAATCGGGTTTGTTTCTTTCCTGTATTCCAAGCTTTCATTTATATGGTACATTCATCCTTGAAACTCTGTTATGGATGACATAGATCAAAACCTAAATTTTTCCTTCTCTATTGAGACAGCTATGGGGGTGCTATAGGGTTTAGAAAAGAGGGAATGGTCAGATGTAAATTTGCTTCTCCCGGCCGACGCAGGGAGAGTATATGAACTCGTGAGCTGGCATATATGAGAGATGCACCAAGCCCTGAGGAGTAACTTGACAAAACAAGAGGTTAGATATAGATTCCAGATATTGAACTGACCTGCTTTAATTACCCTATACTTTTAGGGGCACCCGTGGGATCTTCAGGGTATCGAATCCCTTTCTGACCCTTGATGAATAACACAGAAATTTTCTTTCCCTCATTACACTTAGAGTTATGCCTAGATGTCCTGTTGCATCAGGGATTAAAATAACCTTTGACTTTTTTTTTTATTACATCAAAGAAACAGAAAACCAATTGTAGAAATCAACAGTCACAAAAACCCAAATCCTGCCTTTGAGCTAGTTTAGCCTCACTATAATTTGACCTGATTGTAACTTAGGAGTAGTTGGGAATATTTTCCTTTTTCGTAGCTGTCAAAATTCAGTTGATACATCACAGATCCCTAAAGCTATGTAGGGAACTCTTCCCTTAATTCCATCCGCTTCATTTCGAAGCATCTATAATAGTCACAGCTGGGTTCAGTGAGAGTTCTGCTTGCCATGAGCGTGAGATCATGCCCTAAGTAATTACAGTGAGCGTGCAGCGAAAATATGTGGTGAGTATAATGTCAGGAAATCATGCAAATTTTATTATCATCAGTGAAGTGGTGGCTGGTGGAGAACTTGTCAGTATTTGCAACTTGAAGCCTCTAATTACCTTGATTTACTTGTAGTACCATTCATAACCTTGCTGCTGTGCTGTTCCTGACAGCACTTTTGCATTTTACAAGAAAGGAGTAATGCCACATAAATAATTTAAAAACAATAAATCATTTAGAGTGGCTTTAAACCAAAACCTAATGCAGAGGCTGGCTGAGTTCTTGCTACACTTGACAGGTAGCTGGCACGCAGAATTCCTCCATGCATTGTAAGTATTTACTTTTAAAATTCACGAATCCGAAACAGGATTGAAGGAAAAAAAAAAAAAGAGACCTAAACTCCTCTTTCCTGAATCGTCCATTTCACCTTTTGGAGGCCAAATGGGAAATAGAGAAATTAAGTTCTATAGAGGCTAGTTCTACTTAAAACACAGATTTGCTGAGTTATGCTAGGGAAATGAGTAATTAAGGCTGATTCTCCAAGCGGAGCTGGCTGAGTGTTGGAGGAGTATATAAACACGCCTGTGGCAGCATCCCCACCCCCCACCCCCACCCACACAAGAGCTGGAGGGGAGAGACTGGGAAGGTTGGGGAGCAGGATGAGAGAACAAGCTGATATGTAACCAGTTCCCACCTACTCTCAGGGGAGGACACACTCTTTCTCTCTGGTCCTTTCTATTCACGCAAGACAAAGCAGATAATGAAAAGCAAAAACCCGTGGAGAAAAGCTTCTACTTAAGAAAAGAGGTAGGACTGCTTCCATTATGCCGGAGGGAGAGCTGGGTCTGCCAGCTGCCTTTGGACAATTGAGTTCCTACTGGGTGCCAAGCAGGTCATTATCTCTTTTAATCCTCACAACAATTCTCTGAGGTAGGTATGATTATCCCCTTTTATAGATAAGGACAAAACCTGAGTTAGATTAAGTAATTTGCCTGAGATCACCAGCTAGGAAGTGACTATCAGAATTAAGTCTGAATCTGTCTGACTCAGGCAGCACCCTCCCTCCTGCCCTGCTTTGTCACACCCACCTCTCCCACAAACCTGATTTATTCTTAACTCCAGCCATAAATTCATTTATATGTTGGACATTTGCAAGGCAGTCTAATATTCAGAATGGTGGAAGCCCAGGGGTACGGAAGGATCCTGAAAGCCACTAGTAAGGCTATGTCTAAGACATTCCTCTTCTGATTCAGAAGGGGTCCCCTAGCATATTCTGCCTGAACAACCCACAAGAGGGCACATCTCTCCTGCAGGTTGCTCCCGTCCCCAAGGGTTATTCGCCCCAAGTTCCCAGCTACTTTCCTTCCCTCATCAGGTGTTTCTCTTCCAGGGGAGACCTCCCCCAGACTGTTAAGACCCCAAAGTGCTTTTTTTCTTCCCAAATGCCAATATTCAAACACTTATTTCCTTAGGTCAGTGGTTCTCGAAATGTTAGTCTGCATAAAAATCACTTGTATGGCTTACTGCTCTCTTGTGAATTAAGAATGTGTAATGCTCAGGCCCATACTGGGCATTCAGTAAATGTCTTCTTCTTTATTCTGACTTGTAAATGATCTTCCAGTTTCCTGATTTAAGTTTTTTCCCCGGTGTTCCCCAAGCTTTGGGCATCCACTTCTATTTACCAGCAGCAGGTTCCCTGAATTAATGCATTCGGGGGGAAGAAAGTCCTGGGAGGGTGGTTTACGCCTTTATTTATACTGTGTGAAAAAGCAAATGTAAGATACTTGTGCCGTCTCGTGTCTGCGTGGCATGCACAAAAGACATTGTAGTGTAACACAGTTGTGCATCATTTATGGGAAAATATCACTTCTTTAGAAAATGACTCAGTTCAAATTGTTTTGGAAATGTTTCGAGGAAAAAAGAGCTGCTCTTGAAGAACTGAAAGCAAATGGCAGAGTCCAGCTGGTAAAAGCTGCTGGAACCGTACTACAGCTAGTGGGAGGCAAAGACATTTGCTAGAGGTTAGGTTAGGCACCTATCAGAAGGGAAGCAGGTGCGGACTTGGGAGAGCTGGTTGTCAGAGAATCTTGCCTTTGGTGGGGAAAGATCGGTATGAGGAAGGAACCTGGTGGGTTTTTACCACCTGTTCAGAGGAGTGGTTCTCAAAGTGTGATCCAGCAGCACCAGCACCACCTGAGAACTTGATAGAATGCATATTCTCTGGTCTCACCCCACACCTCCTGAATCAGAAACCCTGGATGTGAGGTCTGGAAATATGTGATTAGTAAGCACTCTGGGGGATTCCGATGAACAGGAAAGTTTGACAAACCTGGCCTAGAGCAAGTTTTTTCAAGAAAGGAACAAAAAGGGTGGGCAGTACATTGACCTGAGATTTTAGCTATGACGGGTCTGTCACTGCCGCTATAGTTCTTCCTTAGGATGATGAAAACCAACAGGAGGGCAGAAGTCCAGGTGACGCACACTGGAATCATTGGGGGCACTTTAAAAATGCCATTCCAAGGAGGTTTATATCACAGAAACAGCAGCAAAAAACCCAAACCCCTAAAACAACCCCCCCCCCCCACCCCGACTATGTTCTAGCCATTCTGCTTTCATTGTCCTGAGGTGGGGCCCAGGGCCCCTTATGTTTAACAGTTCCTTAGATGACTCTAACGTGTTCAGAACTATTGTTGTAGAGGCTGGAAGTTTGGAACACTGCAAAACTGAAAACACCACAAGAGAAAGTTAGTGATGTTTTCTTAAAGCGCAATGTAATTAAGGACTGGATGATAACAGCTGCCCTTTGGCTGAGTTAGCAGAACTGCCACAGTTAGGAGACACTGTATGTCACAAGGCCACTGCCATTGTTTCTAGTGGGAACTGGTGGCAGCCTTTACTGGTCAGCTGGGCCCCACACAAGTATGATGCACATCCTTCAACTGAGCTCGCCGCCCCTTTGTAACTGTCCTCCGTGTGACAGGAAGGTGGTGAAGCTCACGGAAAACACTTTGGTGTCCTCGTGAGAAGATCCACGTTGGAACAGCTGTCTTGCCACTAACAAGCTGTACGGTTGGGTCCGATAACTGAAATGCTCCACACTCGTTTATCTGTTCCACCTGATAAGCTTCCTCCAGCTCTAAAATAAAAGCTCTACTCAACAGCTTCTTTTGTTAAATGAAAAATGGACATTTGCACATTTCTATATTATTTTTTTTAATGATTTTTTTTATTATGTTAGTCACCATACAGTACATCCCCGGATTCCGATGCGAAGTTCGATGCTTCCTTAGTTGTGTATAACACCCAGTGCACCACGCAATACGTGCCCTCCTTACTACCCATCACCAGTCTATCCCATTCCCCCAACCCCCTTCCCTCTGAAGTCTTCAGTTTGTTTCTTATAGTCCATAGTCTCTCATGTTTCATTCCCCCTTCTGATTACCCCCCCTTTCTTTATCCCTTTCTTCCCCTACCGATCATCCTAGTTCTTATCTTCCACAGATGAGAGAAATCATATAATTGTCTTTCTCTACTTGACTTATTTCACTTAGCATTATCTCCTCCAGTGCCATCCATGTTGCAGCAA